>NW_027468912.1:1219682-1524603 GCF_051014615.1 Bombus vancouverensis nearcticus
CATATAACGCAATACGTTATAACGTCGTCCCACGTAACGTAATACGTTATAACGTCATCCCATATTACGTAATACGTTATAACGTCATACCATATAACCTATTTCGTTATAACGTCATTCCACATAAAGTAATACGTTACAACGTCACACCATATAACGTAATACGTTATAACGTCATACCACATAACGTAATACGTTATAACGTCATACCACATAACGTAAACCGTTATAACATCATGCCATATAACGTAATACGGTATAACGTCATACCATATAACCTATTTACGTTATAACGTCATACCATATAACCTATTTCGTTATAGCGTCATCCCATATAACGTAATTCGGTATAACGTCATACCATATAACCTATTACGTTATAACGTCATACCATATAACCTATTACGTTATAACGTCATCCCATATAACGTAATACGTTATAACGTCATCCCATATGACGTAATACGGTATAACGCCATACCATATAACCTATTTACGTTATAACGTCATACCATATAACGTATTACGTTGTAACGTCATACCATATAACCTATTTACGTTATAACGTCATACCATATAACCTATTACGTGATAACGTCATACCATATAGCGTAATACGTTAAAACGTTATACCATATAACCAATTACGTTATAACGTCATCCCATATAACGTAATACGTTATAACGTCATCACATATAACGTAATACGTTATAACGTCATCCCATATTACGTAATACGTTATAACGTCATCACATATAACGAAATACGTTGCAACGTCATCCCATATAACGTAATACATTATAACGTCATGCCATATAACGTAATTCGGTATAACGTCATACCATATAACCTATTACGTTATAACGTCATACCATATAATCTATTACGTTATAACGTCATCCCATATAACGTAATACGTTATAACGTCATCCCATATGACGTAATACGGTATAACGTCATACCATATAACCTATTTACGTTATAACGTCATACCATATAACGTATTAGGTTATAACGTCATACCATATAACCTATTACGTTATAACGTCATACCATATAGCGTAATACGTTATAACGTTATACCATATAACCAATTACGTCATAACGCCATCCCATATATCGTAATACGTTATAACGTCATCCCATATAACGTAATACGTTATAACGTCATCCCATATAACGCAATACGTTATAACGTCGTCCCACATAACGTAATACGTTATAACGTCATCCCGCATTACGTGATACGTTATAAAGTCATCCCATATAACGAAATACGTTATAACGTCATCCCATATAACGTAATACGTTATAACGTCATACCATATAACGTAATACGTTATAACGTTATACCATATAACGCAATACGTTATAACGTCGTCCCACATAACGTAATACGTTATAACGTCATCCTATATTACGTAATACGTTATAACGTCATCCCATATAAGGAAATACGTTATAACGTCATCCCATAGTACGCAATACGTTATAACGTCATCCCATACAACGTAATTCGGTATAACGTCATCCCATATAACGAAATACGTTATAACGTCATCCCATATAACGTAATACGTTATAACGTCATCCCATATAACGCAATACGTTATAACGTCGTCCCACATAACGTAATACGTTATAACGTCATCCCGCATTACGTGATACGTTATAAAGTCATCCCATATAACGAAATACGTTATAACGTCATCCCATATAACGTAATACGTTATAACGTCATACCATATAACCTATTTACGTTATAACGTCATACCATATAACCTATTACGTGATAACGTCATACCATATAGCGTAATACGTTAAAACGTTATACCATATAACCAATTACGTTATAACGTCATCCCATATAACGTAATACGTTATAACGTCATCACATATAACGTAATACGTTATAACGTCATCCCATATTACGTAATACGTTATAACGTCATCACATATAACGAAATACGTTGCAACGTCATCCCATATAACGTAATACATTATAACGTGATGCCATATAACGTAATTCGGTATAACGTCATACCATATAACCTATTACGTTATAACGTCATACCATATAATCTATTACGTTATAACGTCATCCCATATAACGTAATACGTTAAAACGTCATCCCATATGACGTAATACGGTATAACGTCATACCATATAACCTATTTACGTTATAACGTCATACCATATAACGTATTAGGTTATAACGTCATACCATATAACCTATTACGTTATAACGTCATACCATATAGCGTAATACGTTATAACGTTATACCATATAACCAATTACGTCATAACGCCATCCCATATATCGTAATACGTTATAACGTCATCCCATATAACGTAATAAGTTATAACGTCATCCCATATAACGCAATACGTTATAACGTCGTCCCACATAACGTAATACGTTATAACGTCATCCCGCATTACGTGATACGTTATAAAGTCATCCCATATAACGAAATACGTTATAACGTCATCCCATATAACGTAATACGTTATAACGTCATACCATATAACGTAATACGTTATAACGTTATACCATATAACGTAATACGTTATAACGTCATACCATATAACGTAATACGTCATAACGTCATCCCATATAACGTAATACGTTATAACGTCGTCCCACATAACGTAATACGTTATAACGTCATCCCGCATTACGTGATACGTTATAAAGTCATCCCATATAACGAAATACGTTATAACGTCATCCCATATAACGTAATACGTTATAACGTCATCCCATATAACGAAATACGTTATAACGTCATCCCATATAACGTAATACGTTATAACGTCATCCCATATAACGCAATACGTTATAACGTCGTCCCACATAACGTAATACGTTATAACGTCATCCCATATAACGTAATACGTTATAACGTCATCCCATATAACGCAATACGTTATAACGTCGTCCCACATAAAGTAATACGTTATAACGTCATCCCATATTACGTAATACGTTATGACGTCATCCCATATAAGGAAATACGTTATAACGTCTTCCCACATTACGTAATACGTTATAACGTCATCCCATACAACGTAATTCGGTATAACGTCATCCCATATAACGTAATACGTTATAACGTCATACCATATAAGGAAATACGTTATAACGTCATCCCATATTACGTAATAAGATATAACGTCATCCCATACAACGTAATTCGGTATAACGTCATCCCATATAACGTAATACGTTATAACGTCATACCATATAACGTAATACGTCATAACGTCATACCATATAACGTAATACGTTATAACGTCATCCCATATAACGTGATTCGGTATAACGTCGTACCGTATAACCTATTAAGTTATAACGTCATACCATGTAACCTATTACGTTATAACGTCATACGATATAACGTAATACGTTATACCGTCATACCATATAAAATATTATGTTATAACGTCACACCATATAACGTAATACGTTATAACGTCATCCCATATAACGCAATACGTTATAACGTTGTCCCACATAACGTAATACGTTATAACGTCATCCCATATAACGTAATACGTTATAACGTCATCCCATATTACGTAATACGTTATAACGTCATCCCATACAACGTAATTCGGTATAACGTCATCCCATATAACGTAATGCGTTATAACGTCATACCATATAACGTAATTCGGTATAACGTCATGCCATATAACCTATTGCGTTATAACGTCATACCATATAACCTATTACGTTATAACGTCATCCCATATAACGTAATACGTTATAACGTCATCCCATATGACGTAATACGGTATAACGTCATACCATATAACCTATTTACGTTATAACGTCATCCCATATAACGTAATACGTTATAACGTCATACCCTATAACGTAATTCGGTATAACGTCATACCATATAACCTATTGCGTTCTAACGTCATACCATATAACCTATTACGTTATAACGTCATCCCATATAACGTAATACGTTATAACGTCATCCCATATAACGTAATACGTTATAACGTCATCCCATACAACGTAATTCGGTATAACGTCATACCATATAACCTATTTACGTTATAACGTCATTCCATATAACGTAATACGTTATAACGTCATCCCATATTACGTAATACGTTATAACGTCATCCCATACAACGTAATTCGGTATAACGTCATCCCATATAACGTAATACGTTATAACGTCATACCATATAACGTAATTCGGTATAACGTCATAACATATAACCTATTTCGTTATAACGTCATCCCACATAACGTAATACGTTACAACGTCATACCATATAACGTAATATGTTATAACGTCATACCATATAAAATATTTCGTTATAACGTCATCCCATATAACGTAATACGTTATAACGTCATACCATATAACGCAATACGTTATAACGTCATCCCATATAACGCAATACGTTATAACGTCGTCCCACGTAACGTAATACGTTATAACGTCATCCCATATTACGTAATACGTTATATCGTCACACCATATAACGTAATACGTTATAACGTCATACCACATAACGTAATACGTTATAACGTCATACCACATAACGTAAACCGTTATAACATCATGCCATATAACGTAATACGGTATAACGTCATCCCATATAACGTAATACGTTATAACGTCATACCCTATAACGTAATTCGGTATAACGTCATACCATATAACCTATTGCGTTCTAACGTCATACCATATATCCTATTACGTTATAACGTCATCCCATATAACGTAATACGTTATAACGTCATCCCATATAACGTAATACGTTATAACGTCATCCCATACAACGTAATTCGGTATAACGTCATACCATATAACCTATTGCGTTCTAACGTCATACCATATAACCTATTACGTTATAACGTTATACCATATAACGCAATACGTTATAACGTCATCCCACATAACGCAATACGTTATAACGTCGTCCCACATAACGTAATACGTTATAACGTCATCCCATATTACGTTATATGTTATAACGTCATACCATATAACGTAATACGTTATAACGTCATAACATATAACCTATTTCGTTATAACGTCATCCCACATAACGTAATACGTTACAACGTCATACCATATAACGTAATACGTTATAACGTCATACCATATAAAATATTTCGTTATAACGTCATCCCATATAACGTAATACGTTATAACGTCATACCATATAACGCAATACGTTATAACGTCATCCCATATAACGCAATACGTTATAACGTCGTCCCACGTAACGTAATACGTTATAACGTCATCCCATATTACGTAATACGTTATATCGTCACACCATATAACGTAATACGTTATAACGTCATACCACATAACGTAATACGTTATAACGTCATACCACATAACGTAAACCGTTATAACATCATGCCATATAACGTAATACGGTATAATGTCATACCATATAACCTATTTACGTTATAACGTCATACCATATAACCTATTTCGTTATAGCGTCATCCCATATAACGTAATTCGGTATAACGTCATACCATATAACCTATTACGTTATAACGTCATACCATATAACCTATTACGTTATAACGTCATCCCATATAACGTAATACGTTATAACGTCATCCTATATGACGTAATACGGTATAACGTCATACCATATAACCTATTTACGTTATAACGTCATACCATATAACGTATTACGTTATAACGTCATACCATATAACCTATTTACGTTATAACGTCATACCATATAACCTATTACGTGATAACGTCATACCATATAGCGTAATACGTTAAAACGTTATACCATATAACCAATTACGTTATAACGTCATCCCATATAACGTAATACGTTATAACGTCATCACATATAACGTAATACGTTATAACGTCATCCCATATTACGTAATACGTTATAACGTCATCACATATAACGAAATACGTTGCAACGTCATCCCATATAACGTAATACATTATAACGTCATGCCATATAACGTAATTCGGTATAACGTCATACCATATAACCTATTACGTTATAACGTCATACCATATAATCTATTACGTTATAACGTCATCCCATATAACGTAATACGTTATAACGTCATCCCATATGACGTAATACGGTATAACGTCATACCATATAACCTATTTACGTTATAACGTCATACCATATAACGTATTAGGTTATAACGTCATACCATATAACCTATTACGTTATAACGTCATACCATATAGCGTAATACGTTATAACGTTATACCATATAACCAATTACGTCATAACGCCATCCCATATATCGTAATACGTTATAACGTCATCCCATATAACGTAATACGTTATAACGTCATCCCATATAACGCAATACGTTATAACGTCGTCCCACATAACGTAATACGTTATAACGTCATCCCGCATTACGTGATACGTTATAAAGTCATCCCATATAACGAAATACGTTATAACGTCATCCCATATAACGTAATACGTTATAACGTCATACCATATAACGTAATACGTTATAACGTTATACCATATAACGCAATACGTTATAACGTCGTCCCACATAACGTAATACGTTATAACGTCATCCTATATTACGTAATACGTTATAACGTCATCCCATATAAGGAAGTACGTTATAACGTCATCCCATAGTACGCAATACGTTATAACGTCATCCCATACAACGTAATTCGGTATAACGTCATCCCATATAACGAAATACGTTATAACGTCATCCCATATAACGTAATACGTTATAACGTCATCCCATATAACGTGATTCGGTATAACGTCATACCATATAACCTATTTACGTTATAACGTCATTCCATATAACGTAATACGTTATAACGTCATCCCACATAACGTAATACGTTATAACGTCATCCCATATTACGTTATATGTTATAACGTCATACCATATAACGTAATACGTTATAACGTCATACCATATAACCTATTTCGTTATAACGTCATCCCACATAACGTAATACGTTACAACGTCATACCATATAACGTAATACGTTATAAGGTCATACCATATAAAATATTTCGTTATAACGTCATCCCATATAACGCAATACGTTATAACGTCGTCCCATATAACGCAATACGTTATAACGTCATCCCACATAACGCAATACGTTATAACGTCGTCCCACATAACGTAATACGTTATAACGTCATCCCATATTACGTTATATGTTATAACGTCATACCATATAACGTAATACGTTATAACGTCATACCATATAACCTATTTCGTTATAACGTCATCCCACATAACGTAATACGTTACAACGTCATACCATATAACGTAATACGTTATAACGTCATACCATATAAAATATTTCGTTATAACGTCATCCCATATAACGTAATACGTTATAACGTCATACCATATAACGCAATACGTTATAACGTCATCCCATATAGCGCAATACGTTATAACGTCGTCCCACGTAACGTAATACGTTATAACGTCATCCCATATTACGTAATACGTTATAACGTCATACCATATAACCTATTTCGTTATAACGTCATCCCACATAACGTAATACGTTACAACGTCACACCATATAACGTAATACGTTATAACGTCATACCACATAACGTAATACGTTATAACGTCATACCATATAGCGTAATACGTTAAAACGTTATACCATATAACCAATTACGTTATAACGTCATCCCATATAACGTAATACGTTATAACGTCATCCCGTATTACGTAATACGTTATAACGTCATCACATATAACGAAATACGTTGCAACGTCATCCCATATAACGTAATACATTATAACGTCATGCCATATAACGTAATTCGGTATAACGTCATACCATATAACCTATTACGTTATAACGTCATCCCATATAACGTAATACGTTATAACGTCATCCCATATGACGTAATACGGTATAACGTCATACCATATAACCTATTTACGTTATAACGTCATACCATATAACGTATTAGGTTATAACGTCATACCATATAACCTATTACGTTATAACGTCATACCATATAGCGTAATACGTTATAACGTTATACCATATAACCAATTACGTCATAACGCCATCCCATATATCGTAATACGTTATAACGTCATCCCATATAACGTAATACGTTATAACGTCATCCCATATAACGCAATACGTTATAACGTCGTCCCACATAACGTAATACGTTATAACGTCATCCCGCATTACGTGATACGTTATAAAGTCATCCCATATAACGAAATACGTTATAACGTCATCCCATATAACGTAATACGTTATAACGTCATACCATATAACGTAATACGTTATAACGTTATACCATATAACGCAATACGTTATAACGTCGTCCCACATAACGTAATACGTTATAACGTCATCCTATACTACGTAATACGTTATAACGTCATCCCATATAAGGAAATACGTTATAACGTCATCCCATAGTACGCAATTCGTTATAACGTCATCCCATACAACGTAATTCGGTATAACGTCATCCCATATAACGAAATACGTTATAACGTCATCACATATAACGAAATACGTTGTAACGTCATCCCATATAACGTAATACATTATAACGTCATGCCACATAACGTAATACGTTATAACGTCATCCCGCATTACGTGATACGTTATAAAGTCATCCCATATAACGAAATACGTTATAACGTCATCCCATATAACGTAATACGTTATAACGTCATACCACATAACGTAATACGTTATAACGTTATGCCGTATAACGCAATACGTTATAACGTCGTCCCACATAACGTAATACGTTATAACGTCATCCTATATTACGTAATACGTTATAACGTCATCCCATATAAGGAAATACGTTATAACGTCATCCCATAGTACGCAATACGTTATAACGTCATCCCATACAACGTAATTCGGTATAACGTCATCCCATATAACGAAATACGTTATAACGTCGTCCCATATAACCTATTACGTTATAACGTCATCCCATATAACGTAATACGGTATAACGTCATACCATATAACCTATTTACGTTATAACGTCATTCCATATAACGTAATACGTTATAACGTCATCCCATATAACGTAATACGTTATAACGTCATCCCATATAAAGCAATACGTTATAACGTCGTCCCACATAACGTAATACGTTATAACGTCATCCCATATTACGTAATACGTTATGACGTCATCCCATATAAGGAAATACGTTATAACGTTTTCCCATATTACGTATTACGTTATAACGTCATCCCATACAACGTAATTCGGTATAACGTCATCCCATATAACGTAATACGTTATAACGTCATACCATATAAGGAAATACGTTATAACGTCATCCCATATTACGTAATACGTTATAACGTCATCCCATACAACGTAATTCGGCATAACGTCATCCCATATAACGTAATACGTTATAACGTCATACCATATAACGTAATTCGGTATAACGTCATACCATATAACCTATTGCGTTCTAACGTCATACCATATAACCTATTACGTTATAACGTCATCCCATATAACGTAATACGTTAAAACGTCATCCCATATGACGTAATACGGTATAACGTCATACCATATAACCTATTTACGTTATAACGTCATACCATATAACGTATTACGTTATAACGTTATACCATATAACCTATTACGTTATAACGTCATACCATATAACGAAATACGTTATACCGTCATACCATATAAAATATTATGTTATAACGTCACACCATATAACGTAATACGTTATAACGTCATCCCATATAACGCAATACGTTATAACGTCGTCCCACATAACGTAATACGTTATAACGTCATCCCATATAACGTAATACGTTATAACGTCATCCCATATTACGTAATACGTTATAACGTCATCCCATACAACGTAATTCGGCATAACGTCATCCCATATAACGTAATACGTTATAACGTCATACCATATAACGTAATTCGGTATAACGTCATACCATATAACCTATTGCGTTCTAACGTCATACCATATAACCTATTACGTTATAACGTCATCCCATATAACGTAATATGTTATAACGTCATCCCATATGACGTAATACGGTATAACGTCATACCATATAACCTATTTACGTTATAACGTCATACCATATAACGTATTACGTTATAACGTTATACCATATAACCTATTACGTTATAACGTCATACCATATAGCGTAATACGTTATAACGTTATACCATATAACGCAATACGTTATAACGTCATCCCACATAACGCAATACGTTATAACGTCGTCCCACATAACGTAATACGTTATAACGTCATCCCATATTACGTTATATGTTATAACGTCATACCATATAACGTAATACGTTATAACGTCATACCATATAACCTATTTCGTTATAACGTCATCCCACATAACGTAATACGTTACAACGTCATACCATATAACGTAATACGTTATAACGTCATACCATATAAAATATTTCGTTATAACGTCATCCCATATAACGTAATACGTTATAACGTCATACCATATAACGCAATACGTTATAACGTCATCCCATATAACGCAATACGTTATAACGTCGTCCCACGTAACGTAATACGTTATAACGTCATCCCATATTACGTAATACGTTATAACGTCATACCATATAACCTATTTCGTTAATACGTCATCCCACATAACGTAATACGTTACAACGTCACACCATATAACGTAATACGTTATAACGTCATACCACATAACGTAATACGTTATAACGTCATACCACATAACGTAAACCGTTATAACATCATGCCATATAACGTAATACGGTATAACGTCATACCATATAACCTATTTACGTTATAACGTCATACCATATAACCTATTTCGTTATAGCGTCATCCCATATAACGTAATTCGGTATAACGTCATACCATATAACCTATTACGTTATAACGTCATACCATATAACCTATTACGTTATAACGTCATCCCATATAACGTAATACGTTATAACGTCATCCCATATGACGTAATACGGTATAACGTCATACCATATAACCTATTTACGTTATAACGTCATACCATATAACGTATTACGTTATAACGTCATACCATATAACCTATTTACGTTATAACGTCATACCATATAACCTATTACGTGATAACGTCATACCATATAGCGTAATACGTTAAAACGTTATACCATATAACCAATTACGTTATAACGTCATCCCATATAACGTAAACCGTTATAACATCATGCCATATAACGTAATACGGTATAACGTCATACCATATAACCTATTTACGTTATAACGTCATACCATATAACCTATTTCGTTATAGCGTCATCCCATATAACGTAATTCGGTATAACGTCATACCATATAACCTATTACGTTATAACGTCATACCATATAACCTATTACGTTATAACGTCATCCCACATAACGTAATACGTTATAACGTCATCCCATATTACGTAATACGTTATGACGTCATCCCATATAACGAAATACGTTATAACGTCATCCCATATAACGTAATACGTTATAACGTCATCCCATATAACGTGATTCGGTATAACGTCATACCATATAACCTATTTACGTTATAACGTCATTCCATATAACGTAATACGTTATAACGTCATCCCATATAACGTAATACGTTATAACGTCATCCCATATAACGCAATACGTTATAACGTCGTCCCACATAACGTAATTCGTTATAACGTCATCCCATATTACGTAATACGTTATGACGTCATCCCATATAAGGAAATACGTTATATCGTCTTCCCATATTACGTAATACGTTATAACGTCATCCCATACAACGTAATTCGGTATAACGTCATCCCATATAACGTAATACGTTATACCGTCATACCATATAAGGAAATACGTTATAACGTCATCCCATATTACGTAATAAGATATAACGTCATCCCATACAACGTAATTCGGTATAACGTCATCCCATATAACGTAATACGTTATAACGTCATACCATATAACGTAATACGTCATAACGTCATCCCATATAACGTAATACGTTATAACGTCATCCCATATAACGTGATTCGGTATAACGTCGTACCGTATAACCTATTAAGTTATAACGTCATACCATATAACCTATTACGTTATAACGTCATACCATATAACGTAATACGTTATACCGTCATACCATATAAAATATTATGTTATAACGTCACACCATATAACGTAATACGTTATAACGTCATCCCATATAACGCAATACGTTATAACGTCGTCCCACATAACGTAATACGTTATAACGTCATCCCATATAACGTAATACGTTATAACGTCATCCCATATTACGTAATACGTTATAACGTCATCCCATACAACGTAATTCGGTATAACGTCATCCCATATAACGTAATGCGTTATAACGTCATACCATATAACGTAATTCGGTATAACGTCATGCCATATAACCTATTGCGTTATAACGTCATACCATATAACCTATTACGTTATAACGTCATCCCATATAACGTAATACGTTATAACGTCATCCCATATGACGTAATACGTTATAACGTCGTCCCACATAACGTAATACGTTATAACGTCATCCCGCATTACGTGATACGTTATAAAGTCATCCCATATAACGAAATACGTTATAACGTCATCCCATATAACGTAATACGTTATAACGTCATACCATATAACGTAATACGTTATAACGTCATCACATATAACGAAATACGTTGTAACGTCATCCCATATAACGTAATACATTATAACGTCATGCCATATAACGTAATTCGGTATAACGTCATACCATATAACCTATTACGTTATAACGTCTTACCATATAACCTATTTACGTTATAACGTCATTCCATATAACGTAATACGTTATAACGTCATCCCATATAACGTAATACGTTATAACGTCATCCCATATAACGCAATACGTTATAACGTCGTCCCACATAACGTAATTCGTTATAAC
This sequence comes from Bombus vancouverensis nearcticus, assembly GCF_051014615.1. Classification (NCBI taxonomy): domain Eukaryota; kingdom Metazoa; phylum Arthropoda; class Insecta; order Hymenoptera; family Apidae; genus Bombus; species Bombus vancouverensis. The sequence continues at coordinate 1,232,659 of NW_027468912.1, forward strand.
GTCATCCCATATTACGTAATACGTTATGACGTCATCCCATATAAGGAAATACGTTATATCGTCTTCCCATATTACGTAATACGTTATAACGTCATCCCATACAACGTAATTCGGTATAACGTCATCCCATATAACGTAATACGTTATACCGTCATACCATATAAGGAAATACGTTATAACGTCATCCCATATTACGTAATAAGATATAACGTCATCCCATACAACGTAATTCGGTATAACGTCATCCCATATAACGTAATACGTTATAACGTCATACCATATAACGTAATACGTCATAACGTCATCCCATATAACGTAATACGTTATAACGTCATCCCATATAACGTGATTCGGTATAACGTCGTACCGTATAACCTATTAAGTTATAACGTCATACCATATAACCTATTACGTTATAACGTCATACCATATAACGTAATACGTTATACCGTCATACCATATAAAATATTATGTTATAACGTCACACCATATAACGTAATACGTTATAACGTCATCCCATATAACGCAATACGTTATAACGTCGTCCCACATAACGTAATACGTTATAACGTCATCCCATATAACGTAATACGTTATAACGTCATCCCATATTACGTAATACGTTATAACGTCATCCCATACAACGTAATTCGGTATAACGTCATCCCATATAACGTAATGCGTTATAACGTCATACCATATAACGTAATTCGGTATAACGTCATGCCATATAACCTATTGCGTTATAACGTCATACCATATAACCTATTACGTTATAACGTCATCCCATATAACGTAATACGTTATAACGTCATCCCATATGACGTAATACGGTATAACGTCATACCATATAACCTATTTACGTTATAACGTCATACTATGTAACGTATTACGTTATAACGTCATACCATATAATCTATTACGTTATACCATCATACCATATAGCGTAATACGTTATAACGTCATCCCATATTACGTAATACGTTATAACGTCATCACATATAACGAAATACGTTGTAACGTCATCCCATATAACGTAATACATTATAACGTCATGCCATATAACGTAATTCGGTATAACGTCATACCATATAACCTATTACGTTATAACGTCATACCATATAATCTATTACGTTATAACGTCATCCCATATAACGTAATACGTTATAACGTCATCCCATATGACGTAATACGTTATAACGTCATCCCATATAACGTAATACGTTATAACGTCATCCCATATAACGCAATACGTTATAACGTCGTCCCACATAACGTAATACGTTATAACGTCATCCCGCATTACGTGATACGTTATAAAGTCATCCCATATAACGAAATACGTTATAACGTCATCCCATATAACGTAATACGTTATAACGTCATACCATATAACGTAATACGTTATAACGTTATACCATATAACGCAATACGTTATAACGTCGTCCCACATAACGTAATACGTTATAACGTCATCCTATATTACGTAATACGTTATAACGTCATCCCATATAAGGAAATACGTTATAACGTCATCCCATAGTACGCAATACGTTATAACGTCATCCCATACAACGTAATTCGGTATAACGTCATCCCATATAACGAAATACGTTATAACGTCATCCCATATAACGTAATACGTTATAACGTCATCCCATACAACGTAATTCGGTATAACGTCATACCATATAACCTATTTACGCTATAACGTCATTCCATATAACGTAATACGTTATAACGTCATCCCATATAACGTAATACGTTATAACGTCATCCCATATAACGAAATACGTTATAACGTCGTCCCACATAATGTAATACGTTATAACGTCATCCCATATTACGTAATACGTTATGACGTCATCCCATATAAGGAAATACGTTATAACGTCTTCCCATATTACGTAATACGTTATAACGTCATCCCATACAACGTAATTCGGTATAACGTCATCCCATATAACGTAATACGTTATAACGTCATACCATATAAGGAAATACGTTATAACGTCATCCCATATTACGTAATAAGGTATAACGTCATCCCATACAACGTAATTCGGTATAACGTCATCCCATATAACGTAATACGTTATAACGTCATACCATATAACGTAATACGTCATAACGTCATCCCATATAACGTAATACGTTATAACGTCGTCCCACATAACGTAATACGTTATAACGTCATCCCGCATTACGTGATACGTTATAAAGTCATCCCATATAACGAAATACGTTATAACGTCATCCCATATAACGTAATACGTTATAACGTCATACCATATAACGTAATACGTTATAACGTCATCACATATAACGAAATACGTTGTAACGTCATCCCATATAACGTAATACATTATAACGTCATGCCATATAACGTAATTCGGTATAACGTCATACCATATAACCTATTACGTTATAACGTCATACCATATAACCTATTTACGTTATAACGTCATTCCATATAACGTAATACGTTATAACGTCATCCCATATAACGTAATACGTTATAACGTCATCCCATATAACGCAATACGTTATAACGTCGTCCCACATAACGTAATTCGTTATAACGTCATCCCATATTACGTAATACGTTATGACGTCATCCCATATAAGGAAATACGTTATATCGTCTTCCCATATTACGTAATACGTTATAACGTCATCCCATACAACGTAATTCGGTATAACGTCATCCCATATAACGTAATACGTTATACCGTCATACCATATAAGGAAATACGTTATAACGTCATCCCATATTACGTAATAAGATATAACGTCATCCCATACAACGTAATTCGGTATAACGTCATCCCATATAACGTAATACGTTATAACGTCATACCATATAACGTAATACGTCATAACGTCATCCCATATAACGTAATACGTTATAACGTCATCCCATATAACGTGATTAGGTATAACGTCGTACCGTATAACCTATTAAGTTATAACGTCATACCATATAACCTATTACGTTATAACGTCATACCATATAACGTAATACGTTATACCGTCATACCATATAAAATATTATGTTATAACGTCACACCATATAACGTAATACGTTATAACGTCATCCCATATAACGCAATACGTTATAACGTCGTCCCACATAACGTAATACGTTATAACGTCATCCCATATAACGTAATACGTTATAACGTCATCCCATATTACGTAATACGTTATAACGTCATCCCATACAACGTAATTCGGTATAACGTCATCCCATATAACGTAATGCGTTATAACGTCATACCATATAACGTAATTCGGTATAACGTCATGCCATATAACCTATTGCGTTATAACGTCATACCATATAACCTATTACGTTATAACGTCATCCCATATAACGTAATACGTTATAACGTCATCCCATATGACGTAATACGGTATAACGTCATACCATATAACCTATTTACGTTATAACGTCATACTATGTAACGTATTACGTTATAACGTCATACCATATAATCTATTACGTTATACCATCATACCATATAGCGTAATACGTTATAACGTCATCCCATATTACGTAATACGTTATAACGTCATCACATATAACGAAATACGTTGTAACGTCATCCCATATAACGTAATACATTATAACGTCATGCCATATAACGTAATTCGGTATAACGTCATACCATATAACCTATTACGTTATAACGTCATACCATATAATCTATTACGTTATAACGTCATCCCATATAACGTAATACGTTATAACGTCATCCCATATGACGTAATACGTTATAACGTCATCCCATATAACGTAATACGTTATAACGTCATCCCATATAACGCAATACGTTATAACGTCGTCCCACATAACGTAATACGTTATAGCGTCATCCCGCATTACGTGATACGTTATAAAGTCATCCCATATAACGAAATACGTTATAACGTCATCCCATATAACGTAATACGTTATAACGTCATACCATATAACGTAATACGTTATAACGTTATACCATATAACGCAATACGTTATAACGTCGTCCCACATAACGTAATACGTTATAACGTCATCCTATATTACGTAATACGTTATAACGTCATCCCATATAAGGAAATACGTTATAACGTCATCCCATAGTACGCAATACGTTATAACGTCATCCCATACAACGTAATTCGGTATAACGTCATCCCATATAACGAAATACGTTATAACGTCATCCCATATAACGTAATACGTTATAACGTCATCCCATACAACGTAATTCGGTATAACGTCATACCATATAACCTATTTACGCTATAACGTCATTCCATATAACGTAATACGTTATAACGTCATCCCATATAACGTAATACGTTATAACGTCATCCCATATAACGAAATACGTTATAACGTCGTCCCACATAATGTAATACGTTATAACGTCATCCCATATTACGTAATACGTTATGACGTCATCCCATATAAGGAAATACGTTATAACGTCTTCCCATATTACGTAATACGTTATAACGTCATCCCATACAACGTAATTCGGTATAACGTCATCCCATATAACGTAATACGTTATAACGTCATACCATATAAGGAAATACGTTATAACGTCATCCCATATTACGTAATAAGGTATAACGTCATCCCATACAACGTAATTCGGTATAACGTCATCCCATATAACGTAATACGTTATAACGTCATACCATATAACGTAATACGTCATAACGTCATCCCATATAACGTAATACGTTATAACGTCGTCCCACATAACGTAATACGTTATAACGTCATCCCGCATTACGTGATACGTTATAAAGTCATCCCATATAACGAAATACGTTATAACGTCATCCCATATAACGTAATACGTTATAACGTCATACCATATAACGTAATACGTTATAACGTTATACCATATAACGCAATACGTTATAACGTCGTCCCACATAACGTAATACGTTATAACGTCATCCTATATTACGTAATACGTTATAACGTCATCCCATATAAGGAAATACGTTATAACGTCATCCCATAGTACGCAATACGTTATAACGTCATCCCATACAACGTAATTCGGTATAACGTCATCCCATATAACGAAATGCGTTATAACGTCATCCCATATAACGTAATACGTTATAACGTCATCCCATATAACGCAATACGTTATAACGTCGTCCCACATAACGTAATACGTTATAACGTCATCCCATATAACGTAATACGTTATAACGTCATCCCATATAACGCAATACGTTATAACGTCGTCCCACATAACGTAATACGTTATAACGTCATCCCATATTACGTAATACGTTATGACGTCATCCGATATAAGGAAATACGTTATAACGTCTTCCCATATTACGTAATACGTTATAACGTCATACCATATAAGGAAATACGTTATAACGTCTTCCCATATTACGTAATACGTTATAACGTCATCCCATACAACGTAATTCGGTATAACGTCACACCATATAACGTAATACGTTATAACGTCATCCCATATAACGCAATACGTTATAACGTCGTCCCACATAACGTAATACGTTATAACGTCATCCCATATAACGTAATACGTTATAACGTCATCCCATATTACGTAATACGTTATAACGTCATCCCATACAACGTAATTCGGTATAACGTCATCCCATATAACGTAATGCGTTATAACGTCATACCATATAACGTAATTCGGTATAACGTCATACCATATAACCTATTACGTTATAACGTCATACCATATAATCTATTACGTTATAACGTCATCCCATATAACGTAATACGTTATAACGTCATCGCATATGACGTAATACGGTATAACGTCATACCATATAACCTATTTACGTTATAACGTCATACCATATAACGTATTAGGTTATAACGTCATACCATATAACCTATTACGTTATAACGTCATACCATATAGCGTAATACGTTATAACGTTATACCATATAACCAATTACGTCATAACGCCATCCCATATATCGTAATACGTTATAACGTCATCCCATATAACGTAATACGTTATAACGTCATCCCATATAACGCAATACTTTATAACGTCGTCCCACATAACGTAATACGTTATAACGTCATCCCGCATTACGTGATACGTTATAAAGTCATCCCATATAACGAAATACGTTATAACGTCATCCCATATAACGTAATACGTTATAACGTCATACCATATAACGTAATACGTTATAACGTTATACCATATAACGCAATACGTTATAACGTCGTCCCATATTACGTAATACGTTATAACGTCATCCCATACAACGTAATTCTGTATAACGTCATCCCATATAACGTAATACGTTATAACGTCATACCATATAACGTAATTCGGTATAACGTCATACCATATAACCTATTGCGTTCTAACGTCATACCATATAACCTATTACGTTATAACGTCATCCCATATAACGTAATACGTTATAACGTCATCCCATAGTACGCAATACGTTATAACGTCATCCCATACAACGTAGTTCGGTATAACGTCATCCCACATAACGAAATACGTTATAACGTCATCCCATATAACGTAATACGTTATAACGTCATCCCATACAACGTAATTCGGTATAACGTCATACCATATAACCTATTTACGTTATAACGTCATTCCATATAACGTAATACGTTATAACGTCATCCCATATTACGTAATACGTTATAACGTCATCCCATACAACGTAATTCGGTATAACGTCATCCCATATAACGTAATACGTTATAACGTCATACCATATAACGTAATTCGGTATAACGTCATACCATATAACCTATTGCGTTCTAACGTCATACCATATAACCTATTACGTTATAACGTCATCCCATATAACGTAATACGTTATAACGTCATCCCATATGACGTAATACGGTATAACGTCATACCATATAACCTATTTACGTTATAACGTCATACCATATAACGTATTACGTTATAACGTTATACCATATAACCTATTACGTTATAACGTCATACCATATAGCGTAATACGTTATAACGTTATACCATATAACGCAATACGTTGTAACGTCATCCCACATAACGCAATACGTTATAACGTCGTCCCACATAACGTAATACGTTATAACGTCATCCCATATTACGTTATATGTTATAACGTCATACCATATAACGTAATACGTTATAACGTCATACCATATAACCTATTTCGTTATAACGTCATCCCACATAACGTAATACGTTACAACGTCATACCATATAACGTAATACGTTATAACGTCATACCATATAAAATATTTCGTTATAACGTCATCCCATATAACGTAATACGTTATAACGTCATACCATATAATGCAATACGTTATAACGTCATCCCATATAACGCAATACGTTATAACGTCGTCCCACGTAACGTAATACGTTATAACGTCATCCCATATTACGTAATACGTTATAACGTCATACCATATAACCTATTTCGTTATAACGTCATCCCACATAACGTAATACGTTATAACGTCATCCCATATGACGTAATACGGTATAACGTCATACCATATAACCTATTTACGTTATAACGTCATACCATATAACGTATTACGTTATAACGTCATACCATATAACCTATTTACGTTATAACGTCATACCATATAACCTATTACGTGATAACGTCATACCATATAGCGTAATACGTTAAAACGTTATACCATATAACCAATTACGTTATAACGTCATCCCATATAACGTAATACGTTATAACGTCATCACATATAACGTAATACGTTATAACGTCATCCCATATTACGTAATACGTTATAACGTCATCACATATAACGAAATACGTTGCAACGTCATCCCATATAACGTAATACATTATAACGTCATGCCATATAACGTAATTCGGTATAACGTCATACCATATAACCTATTACGTTATAACGTCATACCATATAATCTATTACGTTATAACGTCATCCCATATAACGTAATACGTTATAACGTCATCCCATATGACGTAATACGGTATAACGTCATACCATATAACCTATTTACGTTATAACGTCATACCATATAACGTATTAGGTTATAACGTCATACCATATAACCTATTACGTTATAACGTCATACCATATAGCGTAATACGTTATAACGTTATACCATATAACCAATTACGTCATAACGCCATCCCATATATCGTAATACGTTATAACGTCATCCCATATAACGTAATACGTTATAACGTCATCCCATATAACGCAATACGTTATAACGTCGTCCCACATAACGTAATACGTTATAACGTCATCCCGCATTACGTGATACGTTATAAAGTCATCCCATATAACGAAATACGTTATAACGTCTTCCCATATAAGGTAATACGTTATAACGTCATACCATATAACGTAATACGTTATAACGTTATACCATATAACGCAATACGTTATAACGTCGTCCCACATAACGTAATACGTTATAACGTCATCCTATATTACGTAATACGTTATAACGTCATCCCATATAAGGAAATACGTTATAACGTCATCCCATAGTACGCAATACGTTATAACGTCATCCCATACAACGTAATTCGGTATAACGTCATCCCATATAACGAAATACGTTATAACGTCATCCCATATAACGTAATACGTTATAACGTCATCCCATATAACGTGATTCGGTATAACGTCATCCCATATTACGTTATATGTTATAACGTCATTCCATATAACGTAATACGTTATAACGTCATACCATATAACCTATTTCGTTATAACGTCATCCCACATAACGTAATACGTTACAACGTCATCCTATATTACGTAATACGTTATAACGTCATCCCATATAAGGAAATACGTTATAACGTCATCCCATATAACGTAATACGTTATAACGTCATCCCATATGACGTAATACGGTATAACGTCATACCATATAACCTATTTACGTTATAACGTCATCCCATACAACGTAATTCGGTATAACGTCATCCCATATAACGTAATACGTTATAACGTCATCCCATATTACGTTATATGTTATAACGTCATTCCATATAACGTAATACGTTATAACGTCATACCATATAACCTATTTCGTTATAACGTCATCCCACATAACGTAATACGTTACAACGTCATACCATATAACGTAATACGTTATAACGTCATACCATATAAAATATTTCGTTATAACGTCATCCCATATAACGTAATACGTTATAACGTCATACCATATAACGCAATACGTTATAACGTCATCCCATATAACGCAATACGTTATAACGTCGTCCCACGTAACGTAATACGTTATAACGTCATCCCATATTACGTAATACGTTATAACGTCATACCATATAACCTATTTCGTTATAACGTCATCCCACATAACGTAATACGTTACAACGTCACACCATATAACGTAATACGTTATAACGTCATACCACATAACGTAATACGTTATAACGTCATACCACATAACGTAAACCGTTATAACATCATGCCATATAACGTAATACGGTATAACGTCATACCATATAACCTATTTACGTTATAACGTCATACCATATAACCCATTTCGTTATAGCGTCATCCCATATAACGTAATTCGGTATAACGTCATACCATATAACCTATTACGTTATAACGTCATACCATATAACCTATTACGTTATAACGTCATCCCATATAACGTAATACGTTATAACGTCATCCCATATGACGTAATACGGTATAACGTCATACCATATAACCTATTTACGTTATAACGTCATACCATATAACGTATTACGTTATAACGTCATACCATATAACCTATTTACGTTATAACGTCATACCATATAACCTATTACGTGATAACGTCATACCATATAGCGTAATACGTTAAAACGTTATACCATATAACCAATTACGTTATAACGTCATCCCATATAACGTAATACGTTATAACGTCATCACATATAACGTAATACGTTATAACGTCATCCCATATTACGTAATACGTTATAACGTCATCACATATAACGAAATACGTTGCAACGTCATCCCATATAACGTAATACATTATAACGTCATGCCATATAACGTAATTCGGTATAACGTCATACCATATAACCTATTACGTTATAACGTCATACCATATAATCTATTACGTTATAACGTCATCCCATATAACGTAATACGTTATAACGTCATCCCATATGACGTAATACGGTATAACGACATACCATATAACCTATTTACGTTATAACGTCATACCATATAACGTATTAGGTTATAACGTCATACCATATAACCTATTACGTTATAACGTCATACCATATAGCGTAATACGTTATAACGTTATACCATATAACCAATTACGTCATAACGCCATCCCATATATCGTTATACGTTATAACGTCATCCCATATAACGTAATACGTTATAACGTCATCCCATATAACGCAATACGTTATAACGTCGTCCCACGTAACGTAATACGTTATAACGTCATCCCATATTACGTAATACGTTATAACGTCATACCATATAACCTATTTCGTTATAACGTCATCCCACATAACGTAATACGTTACAACGTCACACCATATAACGTAATACGTTATAACGTCATACCACATAACGTAATACGTTATAACGTCATACCACATAACGTAAACCGTTATAACATCATGCCATATAACGTAATACGGTATAACGTCATACCATATAACCTATTTACGTTATAACGTCATACCATATAACCTGTTTACGTTATAACGTCATACCATATAACGTATTAGGTTATAACGTCATACCATATAACCTATTACGTTATAACGTCATACCATATAGCGTAATACGTTATAACGTTATACCATATAACCAATTACGTCATAACGCCATCCCATATATCGTAATACGTTATAACGTTATCCCATATAACGTAATACGTTATAACGTCATCCCATATAACGCAATACGTTATAACGTCGTCCCACATAACGTAATACGTTATAACGTCATCCCATATAAGGTAATACGTTATAACGTCATCCCATATAACGCAATACGTTATAACGTCGTCCCACATAACGTAATACGTTATAACGTCATCCCATATTACGTAATACGTTATGACGTCATCCCATATAAGGAAATACGTTATAACGTCTTCCCATATTACGTAATACGTTATAACGTCATCCCATACAACGTAATTCGGTATAACGTCATCCCATATAACGTAATACGTTATAACGTCATGCCATATAAGGAAATACGTTATAACGTCGTCCCACATAACGTAATACGTTATAACGTCATCCCGCATTACGTGATACGTTATAAAGTCATCCCATATAACGAAATACGTTATAACGTCATCCCATATAACGTAATACGTTATAACGTCATACCATATAACGTAATACGTTATAACGTTATACCATATAACGCAATACGTTATAACGTCGTCCCACATAACGTAATACGTTATAACGTCATCCTATATTACGTAATACGTTATAACGTCATCCCATATAAGGAAATACGTTATAACGTCATCCCATAGTACGCAATACGTTATATCGTCATCCCATACAACGTAATTCGGTATAACGTCATCCCATATAACGAAATACGTTATAACGTCATCCCATATAACGTAATACGTTATAACGTCATCCCATATAACGTGATTCGGTATAACGTCATACCATATAACCTATTTACGTTATAACGTCATTCCATATAACGTAATACGTTATAACGTCATCCCATATAACGTATTAGGTTATAACGTCATACCATATAACCTATTACGTTATAACGTCATACCATATAGCGTAATACGTTATAACGTTATACCATATAACCAATTACGTCATAACGCCATCCCATATATCGTAATACGTTATAACGTCATCCCATATAACGTTATACGTTATAACGTCATCCCATATAACGCAATACGTTATAACGTCGTCCCACATAACGTAATACGTTATAACGTCATCCCGCATTACGTGATACGTTATAAAGTCATCCCATATAACGAAATACGTTATAACGTCATCCCATATAACGTAATACGTTATAACGTCATACCATATAACGTAATACGTTATAACGTTATACCATATAACGCAATACGTTATAACGTCGTCCCACATAACGTAATACGTTATAACGTCATCCTATATTACGTAATAAATTATAACGTCATCCCATATAAGGAAATACGTTATAACGTCATCCCATAGTACGCAATACGTTATAACGTCATCCCATACAACGTAATTCGGTATAACGTCATCCCATATAACGAAATACGTTATAACGTCATCCCATATAACGTAATACGTTATAACGTCATCCCATATAACGTGATTCGGTATAACGTCATACCATATAACCTATTTACGTTATAACGTCATTCCATATAACGTAATACGTTATAACGTCGTCCCACGTAACGTAATACGTTATAACGTCATCCCATATTACGTAATACGTTATAACGTCATACCATATAACGTAATACGTTATAACGTTATACCATATAACGCAATACGTTATAACGTCGTCCCACATAACGTAATACGTTATAACGTCATCCCATATAACGCAATACGTTATAACGTCGTCCCATATAACGCAATACGTTATAACGTCATCCCACATAACGCAATACGTTATAACGTCGTCCCACATAACGTAATACGTTATAACGTCATCCCATATTACGTTATATGTTATAACGTCATACCATATAACGTAATACGTTATAACGTCATACCATATAACGTAATACGTTATAACGTCATACCATATAAAATATTTCGTTATAACGTCATCCCATATAACGTAATACGTTATAACGTCATACCATATAACGCAATACGTTATAACGTTATACCATATAACGCAATACGTTATAACGTCGTCCCACATAACGTAATACGTTATAACGTCATCCCATATAACGCAATACGTTATAACGTCGTCCCATATAACGCAATACGTTATAACGTCATCCCACATAACGCAATACGTTATAACGTCGTCCCACATAACGTAATACGTTATAACGTCATCCCATATTACGTTATATGTTATAACGTCATAGCATATAACGTAATACGTTATAACGTCATACCATATAACCTATTTCGTTATAACGTCATCCCACATAACGTAATACGTTACAACGTCATACCATATAACGTAATACGTTATAACGTCATACCATATAAAATATTTCGTTATAACGTCATCCCATATAACGTAATACGTTATAACGTCATACCATATAACGCAATACGTTATAAAGTCATCCCATATAACGCAATACGTTATAACGTCGTCCCACGTAACGTAATACGTTATAACGTCATCCCATATTACGTAATACGTTATAACGTCATACCATATAACCTATTTCGTTATAACGTCATCCCACATAACGTAATACGTTACAACGTCACACCATATAACGTAATACGTTATAACGTCATACCACATAACGTAATACGTTATAACGTCATACCACATAACGTAAACCGTTATAACATCATGCCATATAACGTAATACGGTATAACGTCATACCATATAACCTATTTACGTTATAACGTCATACCATATAACCCATTTCGTTATAGCGTCATCCCATATAACGTAATTCGGTATAACGTCATACCATATAACCTATTACGTTATAACGTCATACCATATAACCTATTACGTTATAACGTCATCCCATATAACGTAATACGTTATAACGTCATCCCATATGACGTAATACGGTATAACGTCATACCATATAACCTATTTACGTTATAACGTCATACCATATAACGTATTACGTTATAACGTCATACCATATAACCTATTTACGTTATAACATCATACCATATAACCTATTACGTGATAACGTCATACCATATAGCGTAATACGTTAAAACGTTATACCATATAACCAATTACGTTATTACGTCATCCCATATAACGAAATACGTTGCAACGTCATCCCATATAACGTAATACATTATAACGTCATGCCATATAACGTAATTCGGTATAACGTCATACCATATAACCTATTACGTTATAACGTCATACCATATAATCTATTACGTTATAACGTCATCCCATATAACGTAATACGTTATAACGTCATCCCATATTACGTAATACGTTATAACGTCATCCCATACAACGTAATTCGGTATAACGTCATCCCATATAACGTAATGCGTTATAACGTCATACCATATAACGTAATTCGGTATAACGTCATGCCATATAACCTATTGCGTTATAACGTCATACCATATAACCTATTACGTTATAACGTCATCCCATATAACGTAATACGTTATAACGTCATCCCATATGACGTAATACGGTATAACGTCATACCATATAACCTATTTACGTTATAACGTCATACTATGTAACGTATTACGTTATAACGTCATACCATATAATCTATTACGTTATACCATCATACCATATAGCGTAATACGTTATAACGTCATCCCATATTACGTAATACGTTATAACGTCATCACATATAACGAAATACGTTGTAACGTCATCCCATATAACGTAATACATTATAACGTCATGCCATATAACGTAATTCGGTATAACGTCATACCATATAACCTATTACGTTATAACGTCATACCATATAATCTATTACGTTATAACGTCATCCCATATAACGTAATACGTTATAACGTCATCCCATATGACGTAATACGTTATAACGTCATCCCATATAACGTAATACGTTATAACGTCATCCCATATAACGCAATACGTTATAACGTCGTCCCACATAACGTAATACGTTATAGCGTCATCCCGCATTACGTGATACGTTATAAAGTCATCCCATATAACGAAATACGTTATAACGTCATCCCATATAACGTAATACGTTATAACGTCATACCATATAACGTAATACGTTATAACGTCATACCATATAATCTATTACGTTATAACGTCATCCCATATAACGTAATACGTTATAACGTCATCCCATATGACGTAATACGTTATAACGTCATCCCATATAACGTAATACGTTATAACGTCATCCCATATAACGCAATACGTTATAACGTCGTCCCACATAACGTAATACGTTATAGCGTCATCCCGCATTACGTAATACGTTATAACGTCATCCCATATTACGTAATACGTTATAACGTCATCCCATACAACGTAATTCGGTATAACGTCATCCCATATAACGTAATGCGTTATAACGTCATACCATATAACGTAATTCGGTATAACGTCATCCCATATAACGAAATACGTTATAACGTCATCCCATATAACGTAATACGTTATAACGTCATCCAATACAACGTAATTCGGTATAACGTCATACCATATAACCTATTTACGCTATAACGTCATTCCATATAACGTAATACGTTATAACGTCATCCCATATAACGTAATACGTTATAACGTCATCCCATATAACGAAATACGTTATAACGTCGTCCCACATAATGTAATACGTTATAACGTCATCCCATATTACGTAATACGTTATGACGTCATCCCATATAAGGAAATACGTTATAACGTCTTCCCATATTACGTAATACGTTATAACGTCATCCCATACAACGTAATTCGGTATAACGTCATCCCATATAACGTAATACGTTATAACGTCATACCATATAAGGAAATACGTTATAACGTCATCCCATATTACGTAATAAGGTATAACGTCATCCCATACAACGTAATTCGGTATAACGTCATCCCACATAACGTAATACGTTATAACGTCATCCTATATTACGTAATACGTTATAACGTCATCCCATATAAGGAAATACGTTATAACGTCATCCCATAGTACGCAATACGTTATAACGTCATCCCATACAACGTAATTCGGTATAACGTCATCCCATATAACGAAATGCGTTATAACGTCATCCCATATAACGTAATACGTTATAACGTCATCCCATATAACGCAATACGTTATAACGTCGTCCCACATAACGTAATACGTTATAACGTCATCCCATATAACGTAATACGTTATAACGTCATCCCATATAACGCAATACGTTATAACGTCGTCCCACATAACGTAATACGTTATAACGTCATCCCATATTACGTAATACGTTATGACGTCATCCGATATAAGGAAATACGTTATAACGTCTTCCCATATTACGTAATACGTTATAACGTCATACCATATAAGGAAATACGTTATAACGTCTTCCCATATTACGTAATACGTTATAACGTCATCCCATACAACGTAATTCGGTATAACGTCACACCATATAACGTAATACGTTATAACGTCATCCCATATAACGCAATACGTTATAACGTCGTCCCACATAACGTAATACGTTATAACGTCATCCCATATAACGTAATACGTTATAACGTCATCCCATATTACGTAATACGTTATAACGTCATCCCATACAACGTAATTCGGTATAACGTCATCCCATATAACGTAATGCGTTATAACGTCATACCATATAACGTAATTCGGTATAACGTCATACCATATAACCTATTACGTTATAACGTCATACCATATAATCTATTACGTTATAACGTCATCCCATATAACGTAATACGTTATAACGTCATCGCATATGACGTAATACGGTATAACGTCATACCATATAACCTATTTACGTTATAACGTCATACCATATAACGTATTAGGTTATAACGTCATACCATATAACCTATTACGTTATAACGTCATACCATATAGCGTAATACGTTATAACGTTATACCATATAACCAATTACGTCATAACGCCATCCCATATATCGTAATACGTTATAACGTCATCCCATATAACGTAATACGTTATAACGTCATCCCATATAACGCAATACTTTATAACGTCGTCCCACATAACGTAATACGTTATAACGTCATCCCGCATTACGTGATACGTTATAAAGTCATCCCATATAACGAAATACGTTATAACGTCATCCCATATAACGTAATACGTTATAACGTCATACCATATAACGTAATACGTTATAACGTTATACCATATAACGCAATACGTTATAACGTCGTCCCATATTACGTAATACGTTATAACGTCATCCCATACAACGTAATTCGGTATAACGTCATCCCATATAACGTAATACGTTATAACGTCATACCATATAACGTAATTCGGTATAACGTCATACCATATAACCTATTGCGTTCTAACGTCATACCATATAACCTATTACGTTATAACGTCATCCCATATAACGTAATACGTTATAACGTCATCCCATAGTACGCAATACGTTATAACGTCATCCCATACAACGTAGTTCGGTATAACGTCATCCCACATAACGAAATACGTTATAACGTCATCCCATATAACGTAATACGTTATAACGTCATCCCATACAACGTAATTCGGTATAACGTCATACCATATAACCTATTTACGTTATAACGTCATTCCATATAACGTAATACGTTATAACGTCATCCCATATTACGTAATACGTTATAACGTCATCCCATACAACGTAATTCGGTATAACGTCATCCCATATAACGTAATACGTTATAACGTCATACCATATAACGTAATTCGGTATAACGTCATACCATATAACCTATTGCGTTCTAACGTCATACCATATAACCTATTACGTTATAACGTCATCCCATATAACGTAATACGTTATAACGTCATCCCATATGACGTAATACGGTATAACGTCATACCATATAACCTATTTACGTTATAACGTCATACCATATAACGTATTACGTTATAACGTTATACCATATAACCTATTACGTTATAACGTCATACCATATAGCGTAATACGTTATAACGTTATACCATATAACGCAATACGTTGTAACGTCATCCCACATAACGCAATACGTTATAACGTCGTCCCACATAACGTAATACGTTATAACGTCATCCCATATTACGTTATATGTTATAACGTCATACCATATAACGTAATACGTTATAACGTCATACCATATAACCTATTTCGTTATAACGTCATCCCACATAACGTAATACGTTACAACGTCATACCATATAACGTAATACGTTATAACGTCATACCATATAAAATATTTCGTTATAACGTCATCCCATATAACGTAATACGTTATAACGTCATACCATATAATGCAATACGTTATAACGTCATCCCATATAACGCAATACGTTATAACGTCGTCCCACGTAACGTAATACGTTATAACGTCATCCCATATTACGTAATACGTTATAACGTCATACCATATAACCTATTTCGTTATAACGTCATCCCACATAACGTAATACGTTATAACGTCATCCCATATGACGTAATACGGTATAACGTCATACCATATAACCTATTTACGTTATAACGTCATACCATATAACGTATTACGTTATAACGTCATACCATATAACCTATTTACGTTATAACGTCATACCATATAACCTATTACGTGATAACGTCATACCATATAGCGTAATACGTTAAAACGTTATACCATATAACCAATTACGTTATAACGTCATCCCATATAACGTAATACGTTATAACGTCATCACATATAACGTAATACGTTATAACGTCATCCCATATTACGTAATACGTTATAACGTCATCACATATAACGAAATACGTTGCAACGTCATCCCATATAACGTAATACATTATAACGTCATGCCATATAACGTAATTCGGTATAACGTCATACCATATAACCTATTACGTTATAACGTCATACCATATAATCTATTACGTTATAACGTCATCCCATATAACGTAATACGTTATAACGTCATCCCATATGACGTAATACGGTATAACGTCATACCATATAACCTATTTACGTTATAACGTCATACCATATAACGTATTAGGTTATAACGTCATACCATATAACCTATTACGTTATAACGTCATACCATATAGCGTAATACGTTATAACGTTATACCATATAACCAATTACGTCATAACGCCATCCCATATATCGTAATACGTTATAACGTCATCCCATATAACGTAATACGTTATAACGTCATCCCATATAACGCAATACGTTATAACGTCGTCCCACATAACGTAATACGTTATAACGTCATCCCGCATTACGTGATACGTTATAAAGTCATCCCATATAACGAAATACGTTATAACGTCTTCCCATATAAGGTAATACGTTATAACGTCATACCATATAACGTAATACGTTATAACGTTATACCATATAACGCAATACGTTATAACGTCGTCCCACATAACGTAATACGTTATAACGTCATCCTATATTACGTAATACGTTATAACGTCATCCCATATAAGGAAATACGTTATAACGTCATCCCATAGTACGCAATACGTTATAACGTCATCCCATACAACGTAATTCGGTATAACGTCATCCCATATAACGAAATACGTTATAACGTCATCCCATATAACGTAATACGTTATAACGTCATCCCATATAACGTGATTCGGTATAACGTCATACCATATAACCTATTTACGTTATAACGTCATTCCATATAACGTAATACGTTATAACGTCATCCCATATAACGTAATACGTTATAACGTCATCCCATATAACGCAATACGTTATAACGTCGTCCCATATAACGCAATACGTTATAACGTCATCCCACATAACGCAATACGTTATAACGTCGTCCCACATAACGTAATACGTTATAACGTCATCCCATATTACGTTATATGTTATAACGTCATTCCATATAACGTAATACGTTATAACGTCATACCATATAACCTATTTCGTTATAACGTCATCCCACATAACGTAATACGTTACAACGTCATACCATATAACGTAATACGTTATAACGTCATACCATATAAAATATTTCGTTATAACGTCATCCCATATAACGTAATACGTTATAACGTCATACCATATAACGCAATACGTTATAACGTCATCCCATATAACGCAATACGTTATAACGTCGTCCCACGTAACGTAATACGTTATAACGTCATCCCATATTACGTAATACGTTATAACGTCATACCATATAACCTATTTCGTTATAACGTCATCCCACATAACGTAATACGTTACAACGTCACACCATATAACGTAATACGTTATAACGTCATACCACATAACGTAATACGTTATAACGTCATACCACATAACGTAAACCGTTATAACATCATGCCATATAACGTAATACGGTATAACGTCATACCATATAACCTATTTACGTTATAACGTCATACCATATAACCCATTTCGTTATAGCGTCATCCCATATAACGTAATTCGGTATAACGTCATACCATATAACCTATTACGTTATAACGTCATACCATATAACCTATTACGTTATAACGTCATCCCATATAACGTAATACGTTATAACGTCATCCCATATGACGTAATACGGTATAACGTCATACCATATAACCTATTTACGTTATAACGTCATACCATATAACGTATTACGTTATAACGTCATACCATATAACCTATTTACGTTATAACGTCATACCATATAACCTATTACGTGATAACGTCATACCATATAGCGTAATACGTTAAAACGTTATACCATATAACCAATTACGTTATAACGTCATCCCATATAACGTAATACGTTATAACGTCATCACATATAACGTAATACGTTATAACGTCATCCCATATTACGTAATACGTTATAACGTCATCACATATAACGAAATACGTTGCAACGTCATCCCATATAACGTAATACATTATAACGTCATGCCATATAACGTAATTCGGTATAACGTCATACCATATAACCTATTACGTTATAACGTCATACCATATAATCTATTACGTTATAACGTCATCCCATATAACGTAATACGTTATAACGTCATCCCATATGACGTAATACGGTATAACGACATACCATATAACCTATTTACGTTATAACGTCATACCATATAACGTATTAGGTTATAACGTCATACCATATAACCTATTACGTTATAACGTCATACCATATAGCGTAATACGTTATAACGTTATACCATATAACCAATTACGTCATAACGCCATCCCATATATCGTAATACGTTATAACGTCATCCCATATAACGTAATACGTTATAACGTCATCCCATATAACGCAATACGTTATAACGTCGTCCCACGTAACGTAATACGTTATAACGTCATCCCATATTACGTAATACGTTATAACGTCATACCATATAACCTATTTCGTTATAACGTCATCCCACATAACGTAATACGTTACAACGTCACACCATATAACGTAATACGTTATAACGTCATACCACATAACGTAATACGTTATAACGTCATACCACATAACGTAAACCGTTATAACATCATGCCATATAACGTAATACGGTATAACGTCATACCATATAACCTATTTACGTTATAACGTCATACCATATAACCTGTTTACGTTATAACGTCATACCATATAACGTATTAGGTTATAACGTCATACCATATAACCTATTACGTTATAACGTCATACCATATAGCGTAATACGTTATAACGTTATACCATATAACCAATTACGTCATAACGCCATCCCATATATCGTAATACGTTATAACGTTATCCCATATAACGTAATACGTTATAACGTCATCCCATATAACGCAATACGTTATAACGTCGTCCCACATAACGTAATACGTTATAACGTCATCCCATATAACGCAATACGTTATAACGTCGTCCCACATAACGTAATACGTTATAACGTCATCCCATATTACGTAATACGTTATGACGTCATCCCATATAAGGAAATACGTTATAACGTCTTCCCATATTACGTAATACGTTATAACGTCATCCCATACAACGTAATTCGGTATAACGTCATCCCATATAACGTAATACGTTATAACGTCATGCCATATAAGGAAATACGTTATAACGTCGTCCCACATAACGTAATACGTTATAACGTCATCCCGCATTACGTGATACGTTATAAAGTCATCCCATATAACGAAATACGTTATAACGTCATCCCATATAACGTAATACGTTATAACGTCATACCATATAACGTAATACGTTATAACGTTATACCATATAACGCAATACGTTATAACGTCGTCCCACATAACGTAATACGTTATAACGTCATCCTATATTACGTAATACGTTATAACGTCATCCCATATAAGGAAATACGTTATAACGTCATCCCATAGTACGCAATACGTTATATCGTCATCCCATACAACGTAATTCGGTATAACGTCATCCCATATAACGAAATACGTTATAACGTCATCCCATATAACGTAATACGTTATAACGTCATCCCATATAACGTGATTCGGTATAACGTCATACCATATAACCTATTTACGTTATAACGTCATTCCATATAACGTAATACGTTATAACGTCATCCCATATAACGTATTAGGTTATAACGTCATACCATATAACCTATTACGTTATAACGTCATACCATATAGCGTAATACGTTATAACGTTATACCATATAACCAATTACGTCATAACGCCATCCCATATATCGTAATACGTTATAACGTCATCCCATATAACGTTATACGTTATAACGTCATCCCATATAACGCAATACGTTATAACGTCGTCCCACATAACGTAATACGTTATAACGTCATCCCGCATTACGTGATACGTTATAAAGTCATCCCATATAACGAAATACGTTATAACGTCATCCCATATAACGTAATACGTTATAACGTCATACCATATAACGTAATACGTTATAACGTTATACCATATAACGCAATACGTTATAACGTCGTCCCACATAACGTAATACGTTATAACGTCATCCTATATTACGTAATAAATTATAACGTCATCCCATATAAGGAAATACGTTATAACGTCATCCCATAGTACGCAATACGTTATAACGTCATCCCATACAACGTAATTCGGTATAACGTCATCCCATATAACGAAATACGTTATAACGTCATCCCATATAACGTAATACGTTATAACGTCATCCCATATAACGTGATTCGGTATAACGTCATACCATATAACCTATTTACGTTATAACGTCATTCCATATAACGTAATACGTTATAACGTCGTCCCACGTAACGTAATACGTTATAACGTCATCCCATATTACGTAATACGTTATAACGTCATACCATATAACGTAATACGTTATAACGTTATACCATATAACGCAATACGTTATAACGTCGTCCCACATAACGTAATACGTTATAACGTCATCCCATATTACGTTATATGTTATAACGTCATACCATATAACGTAATACGTTATAACGTCATACCATATAACGTAATACGTTATAACGTCATACCATATAAAATATTTCGTTATAACGTCATCCCATATAACGTAATACGTTATAACGTCATACCATATAACGCAATACGTTATAACGTTATACCATATAACGCAATACGTTATAACGTCGTCCCACATAACGTAATACGTTATAACGTCATCCCATATAACGCAATACGTTATAACGTCGTCCCATATAACGCAATACGTTATAACGTCATCCCACATAACGCAATACGTTATAACGTCGTCCCACATAACGTAATACGTTATAACGTCATCCCATATTACGTTATATGTTATAACGTCATAGCATATAACGTAATACGTTATAACGTCATACCATATAACCTATTTCGTTATAACGTCATCCCACATAACGTAATACGTTACAACGTCATACCATATAACGTAATACGTTATAACGTCATACCATATAAAATATTTCGTTATAACGTCATCCCATATAACGTAATACGTTATAACGTCATACCATATAACGCAATACGTTATAAAGTCATCCCATATAACGCAATACGTTATAACGTCGTCCCACGTAACGTAATACGTTATAACGTCATCCCATATTACGTAATACGTTATAACGTCATACCATATAACCTATTTCGTTATAACGTCATCCCACATAACGTAATACGTTACAACGTCACACCATATAACGTAATACGTTATAACGTCATACCACATAACGTAATACGTTATAACGTCATACCACATAACGTAAACCGTTATAACATCATGCCATATAACGTAATACGGTATAACGTCATACCATATAACCTATTTACGTTATAACGTCATACCATATAACCCATTTCGTTATAGCGTCATCCCATATAACGTAATTCGGTATAACGTCATACCATATAACCTATTACGTTATAACGTCATACCATATAACCTATTACGTTATAACGTCATCCCATATAACGTAATACGTTATAACGTCATCCCATATGACGTAATACGGTATAACGTCATACCATATAACCTATTTACGTTATAACGTCATACCATATAACGTATTACGTTATAACGTCATACCATATAACCTATTTACGTTATAACATCATACCATATAACCTATTACGTGATAACGTCATACCATATAGCGTAATACGTTAAAACGTTATACCATATAACCAATTACGTTATTACGTCATCCCATATAACGAAATACGTTGCAACGTCATCCCATATAACGTAATACATTATAACGTCATGCCATATAACGTAATTCGGTATAACGTCATACCATATAACCTATTACGTTATAACGTCATACCATATAATCTATTACGTTATAACGTCATCCCATATAACGTAATACGTTATAACGTCATCCCATATGACGTAATACGGTATAACGTCATACCATATAACCTATTTACGTTATAACGTCATACCATATAACGTATTAGGTTATAACGTCATACCATATAACCTATTACGTTATAACGTCATACCATATAGCGTAATACGTTATAACGTTATACCATATAACGCAATACGTTATAACGTCGTCCCACATAACGTAATACGTTATAACGTCATCACATATAACGAAATACGTTGCAACGTCATCCCATATAACGTAATACATTATAACGTCATGCCATATAACGTAATTCGGTATAACGTCATACCATATAACCTATTTACGTTATAACGTCATACCATATAACGTATTAGGTTATAACGTCATACCATATAACGTAATACGTTATAACGTCATACCATATAAAATATTTCGTTATAACGTCATCCCATATAACGTAATACGTTATAACGTCATACCATATAACGCAATACGTTATAACGTTATACCATATAACGCAATACGTTATAACGTCGTCCCACATAACGTAATACGTTATAACGTCATCCCATATAACGCAATACGTTATAACGTCGTCCCATATAACGCAATACGTTATAACGTCATCCCACATAACGCAATACGTTATAACGTCGTCCCACATAACGTAATACGTTATAACGTCATCCCATATTACGTTATATGTTATAACGTCATAGCATATAACGTAATACGTTATAACGTCATACCATATAACCTATTTCGTTATAACGTCATCCCACATAACGTAATACGTTACAACGTCATACCATATAACGTAATACGTTATAACGTCATACCATATAAAATATTTCGTTATAACGTCATCCCATATAACGTAATACGTTATAACGTCATACCATATAACGCAATACGTTATAAAGTCATCCCATATAACGCAATACGTTATAACGTCGTCCCACGTAACGTAATACGTTATAACGTCATCCCATATTACGTAATACGTTATAACGTCATACCATATAACCTATTTCGTTATAACGTCATCCCACATAACGTAATACGTTACAACGTCACACCATATAACGTAATACGTTATAACGTCATACCACATAACGTAATACGTTATAACGTCATACCACATAACGTAAACCGTTATAACATCATGCCATATAACGTAATACGGTATAACGTCATACCATATAACCTATTTACGTTATAACGTCATACCATATAACCCATTTCGTTATAGCGTCATCCCATATAACGTAATTCGGTATAACGTCATACCATATAACCTATTACGTTATAACGTCATACCATATAACCAATTACGTTATAACGTCATCCCATATAACGTAATACGTTATAACGTCATCCCATATGACGTAATACGGTATAACGTCATACCATATAACCTATTTACGTTATAACGTCATACCATATAACGTATTACGTTATAACGTCATACCATATAACCTATTTACGTTATAACATCATACCATATAACCTATTACGTGATAACGTCATACCATATAGCGTAATACGTTAAAACGTTATACCATATAACCAATTACGTTATTACGTCATCCCATATAACGTAATACGTTATAACGTCATCACATATAACGTAATACGTTATAACGTCATCCCATATTACGTAATACGTTATAACGTCATCACATATAACGAAATACGTTGCAACGTCATCCCATATAACGTAATACATTATAACGTCATGCCATATAACGTAATTCGGTATAACGTCATACCATATAACCTATTACGTTATAACGTCATACCATATAATCTATTACGTTATAACGTCATCCCATATAACGTAATACGTTATAACGTCATCCCATATGACGTAATACGGTATAACGTCATACCATATAACCTATTTACGTTATAACGTCATACCATATAACGTATTAGGTTATAACGTCATACCATATAACCTATTACGTTATCACGTCATACCATATAGCGTAATACGTTATAACGTTATACCATATAACCAATTACGTCATAACGCCATCCCATATATCGTAATACGTTATAACGTCATCCCATATAACGTAATACGTTATAACGTCATCCCATATAACGCAATACGTTATAACGTCGTCCCACGTAACGTAATACGTTATAACGTCATCCCATATTACGTAATACGTTATAACGTCATACCATATAACCTATTTCGTTATAACGTCATCCCACATAACGTAATACGTTACAACGTCACACCATATAACGTAATACGTTATAACGTCATACCACATAACGTAATACGTTATAACGTCATACCACATAACGTAAACCGTTATAACATCATGCCATATAACGTAATACGGTATAACGTCATACCATATAACCTATTTACGTTATAACGTCATACCATATAACCTGTTTACGTTATAACGTCATACCATATAACGTATTAGGTTATAACGTCATACCATATAACCTATTACGTTATAACGTCATACCATATAGCGTAATACGTTATAACGTTATACCATATAACCAATTACGTCATAACGCCATCCCATATATCGTAATACGTTATAACGTCATCCCATATAACGTAATACGTTATAACGTCATCCCATATAACGCAATACGTTATAACGTCGTCCCACATAACGTAATACGTTATAACGTCATCCCGCATTACGTGATACGTTATAAAGTCATCCCATATAACGAAATACGTTATAACGTCATCCTATATTACGTAATACGTTATAACGTCATCCCATATAAGGAAATACGTTATAACGTCATCCCATAGTACGCCATACGTTATAACGTCATCCCATACAACGTAATTCGGTATAACGTCATCCCATATAACGAAATACGTTATAACCTCATCCCATATAACGTAATACGTTATAACGTCATCCCATATAACGTGATTCGGTATAACGTCATACCATGTAACCTATTTACGTTATAACGTCATTCCATATAACGTAATACGTTATAACGTCATCCCATATAAGGTAATACGTTATAACGTCATCCCATATAACGCAATACGTTATAACGTCGTCCCACATAACGTAATACGTTATAACGTCATCCCATATTACGTAATACGTTATGACGTCATCCCATATAAGGAAATACGTTATAACGTCTTCCCATATTACGTAATACGTTATAACGTCATCCCATACAACGTAATTCGGTATAACGTCATCCCATATAACGTAATACGTTATAACGTCATACCATATAAGGAAATACGTTATAACGTCATCCCATATTACGTAATAAGATATAACGTCATCCCATACAACGTAATTCGGTATAACGTCATCCCATATAACGTAATACGTTATAACGTCATACCATATAACGTAATACGTCATAACGTCATCCCATATAACGTAATACGTTATAACGTCATCCCATATAACGTGATTCGCTATAACGTCATCCCATACAACGTAATTCGGTATAACGTCATCCCATATAACGAAATACGTTATAACGTCATCCCATATTACGTAATACGTTATAACGTCATCCCATACAACGTAATTCGGTATAACGTCATCCCATATGACGTAATACGGTATAACGTCATACCATATAACCTATTACGTTATAACGTCATACCATATAACGTAATACGTTATACCGTCATACCATATAAAATATTATGTTATAACGTCACACCATATAACGTAATACGTTATAACGTCATCCCATATAACGCAATACGTTATAACGTCGTCCCACATAACGTAATACGTTATAACGTCATCCCATATAACGCAATACGTTATAACGTCGTCCCACATAACGTAATACGTTATAACGTCATCCCATATAACGTGATTCGCTATAACGTCATCCCATACAACGTAATTCGGTATAACGTCATCCCATATAACGAAATACGTTATAACGTCATCCCATATTACGTAATACGTTATAACGTCATCCCATACAACGTAATTCGGTATAACGTCATCCCATATGACGTAATACGGTATAACGTCATACCATATAACCTATTTACGTTATAACGTCATTCCATATAACGTAATACGTTATAACGCCATCCCATATATCGTAATACGTTATAACGTCATCCCATATAACGTAATACGTTATAACGTCATCCCATATAACGCAATACGTTATAACGTCGTCCCACATAACGTAATACGTTATAACGTCATCCCGCATTACGTGATACGTTATAAAGTCATCCCATATAACGAAATACGTTATAACGTCATCCCATATAACGTAATACGTTATAACGTCATCCCATATAACGTAATACGTTATAACGTCATCCCATATAACGCAATACGTTATAACGTCGTCCCACATAACGTAATACGTTATAACGTCATCCCGCATTACGTGATTCGGTATAACGTCATACCATATAACCTATTTCGTTATAACGTCATCCCACATAACGTAATACGTTACAACGTCATACCATATAACGTAATACGTTATAACGTCATACCATATAAAATATTTCGTTATAACGTCATCCCATATAACGTAATACGTTATAACGTCATACCATATAACGCAATACGTTATAACGTCATCCCATATAACGCAATACGTTATAACGTCGTCCCACGTAACGTAATACGTTATAACGTCATCCCATATTACGTAATACGTTATAACGTCATACCATATAACCTATTTCGTTATAACGTCATCCCACATAACGTAATACGTTACAACGTCACACCATATAACGTAATACGTTATAACGTCATACCACATAACGTAATACGTTATAACGTCATACCACATAACGTAAACCGTTATAACATCATGCCATATAACGTAATACGGTATAACGTCATACCATATAACCTATTTACGTTATAACGTCATACCATATAACCCATTTCGTTATAGCGTCATCCCATATAACGTAATTCGGTATAACGTCATACCATATAACCTATTACGTTATAACGTCATACCATATAACCTATTACGTTATAACGTCATCCCATATAACGTAATACGTTATAACGTCATCCCATATGACGTAATACGGTATAACGTCATACCATATAACCTATTTACGTTATAACGTCATACCATATAACGTATTACGTTATAACGTCATACCATATAACCTATTTACGTTATAACGTCATACCATATAACCTATTACGTGATAACGTCATACCATATAGCGTAATACGTTAAAACGTTATACCATATAACCAATTACGTTATAACGTCATCCCATATAACGTAATACGTTATAACGTCATCACATATAACGTAATACGTTATAACGTCATCCCATATTACGTAATACGTTATAACGTCATCACATATAACGAAATACGTTGCAACGTCATCCCATATAACGTAATACATTATAACGTCATGCCATATAACGTAATTCGGTATAACGTCATACCATATAACCTATTACGTTATAGCGTCATACCATATAATCTATTACGTTATAACGTCATCCCATATAACGTAATACGTTATAACGTCATCCCATATGACGTAATACGGTATAACGTCATACCATATAACCTATTTACGTTATAACGTCATACCATATAACGTATTAGGTTATAACGTCATACCATATAACCTATTACGTTATAACGTCATACCATATAGCGTAATACGTTATAACGTTATACCATATAACCAATTACGTCATAACGCCATCCCATATATCGTAATACGTTATAACGTCATCCCATATAACGTAATACGTTATAACGTCATCCCATATAACGCAATACGTTATAACGTCGTCCCACATAACGTAATACGTTATAACGTCATCCCGCATTACGTGATACGTTATAAAGTCATCCCATATAACGAAATACGTTATAACGTCATCCCATATAACGTAATACGTTATAACGTCATACCATATAACGTAATACGTTATAACGTTATACCATATAACGCAATACGTTATAACGTCGTCCCACATAACGTAATACGTTATAACGTCATCCTATATTACGTAATACATTATAACGTCATGCCATATAACGTAATTCGGTATAACGTCGTACCATATAACCTATTACGTTATAACGTCATACCATATAATCTATTACGTTATAACGTCATCCCATATAACGTAATACGTTATAACGTCATCCCATATGACGTAATACGGTATAACGTCATACCATATAACCTATTTACGTTATAACGTCATACCATATAACCTATTACGTTATAACGTCATACCATATAGCGTAATACGTTATAACGTTATACCATATAACCAATTACGTCATAACGCCATCCCATATATCGTAATACGTTATAACGTCATCCCATATAAAGTAATCCGTTATAACGTCATCCCATATAACGCAATACGTTATAACGTCGTCCCACATAACGTAATACGTTATAACGTCATCCCGCATTACGTGATACGTTATAAAGTCATCCCATATAACGAAATACGTTATAACGTCATCCCATATAACGTAATACGTTATAACGTCATACCATATAACGTAATACGTTATAACGTTATACCATATAACGCAATACGTTATAACGTCATGCCATATAACGTAATTCGGTATAACGTCATCCCATATAACGAAATACGTTATAACGTCATCCCATATAACGTAACACGTTATAACGTCATCCCATACAACGTAATTCGGTATAACGTCATACCATATAACCTATTTACGTTATAACGTCATTCCATATAACGTAATACGTTATAACGTCATCCCATATAACGTAATACGTTATAACGTCATCCCATATAACGCAATACGTTATAACGTCGTCCCACATAACGTAATACGTTATAACGTCATCCCATATTACGTAATACGTTATGACGTCATCCCATATAAGGAAATACGTTATAACGTCTTCCCATATTACGTAATACGTTATAACGTCATCCCATACAACGTAATTCGGTATAACGTCATCCCATATAACGTAATACGTTATAACGTCATACCATATAAGGAAATACGTTATAACGTCATCCCATATTACGTAATAAGGTATAACGTCATCCCATACAACGTAATTCGGTATAACGTCATCCCATATAACGTAATACGTTATAACGTCATACCATATAACGTAATACGTCATAACGTCATCCCATATAACGTAATACGTTATAACGTCGTCCCACATAACGTAATACGTTATAACGTCATCCCGCATTACGTGATACGTTATAAAGTCATCCCATATAACGAAATACGTTATAACGTCATCCCATATAACGTAATACGTTATAACGTCATACCATATAACGTAATACGTTATAACGTTATACCATATAACGCAATACGTTATAACGTCGTCCCACATAACGTAATACGTTATAACGTCATCCTATATTACTTAATAAGGTATAACGTCATCCCATACAACGTAATTCGGTATAACGTCATCCCATATAACGTAATACGTTATAACGTCATACCATATAACGTAATACGTCATAACGTCATCCCATATAACGTAATACGTTATAACGTCGTCCCACATAACGTAATACGTTATAACGTCTTCCCATATTACGTAATACGTTATAACGTCATCCCATATAACGTAATACATTATAACGTCATGCCATATAACGTAATTCGGTATAACGTCATACCATATAACCTATTACGTTATAACGTCATACCATATAATCTATTACGTTATAACGTCATCCCATATAACGTAATACGTTATAACGTCATCCCATATGACGTAATACGGTATAACGTCATACCATATAACCTATTTACGTTATAACGTCATACCATATAACGTATTAGGTTATAACGTCATACCATATAACCTATTACGTTATAACGTCATACCATATAGCGTAATACGTTATAACGTTATACCATATAACCAATTACGTCATAACGCCATCCCATATATCGTAATACGTTATAACGTCATCCCATATAACGTAATACGTTATAACGTCATCCCATATAACGCAATACGTTATAACGTCGTCCCACATAACGTAATACGTTATAACGTTATCCCGCATTACGTGATACGTTATAAAGTCATCCCATATAACGAAATACGTTATAACGTCATCCCATATAACGTAATACGTTATAACGTCATACCACATAACGTAATACGTTATAACGTTATACCATATAACGCAATACGTTATAACGTCGTCCCACATAACGTAATACGTTATAACGTCATCCTATATTACGTAATACGTTATAACGTCATCCCATATAAGGAAATACGTTATAACGTCATCCCATAGTACGCAATACGTTATAACGTCATCCCATACAACGTAATTCGGTATAACGTCATCCCACATAACGAAATACGTTATAACGTCATCCCATATAAGGAAATACGTTATAACGTCATCCCATAGTACGCAATACGTTATAACGTCATCCCATACAACGTAATTCGGTATAACGTCATCCCATATAACGAAATACGTTATAACGTCATCCCATATAACGTAATACGTTATAACGTCATCCCATATAACGTGATTCGGTATAACGTCATACCATATAACCTATTTACGTTATAACGTCATTCCATATAACGTAATACGTTGTAACGTCATCCCATATAACGTAATACGTTATAACGTCATCCCATATAACGCAATACGTTATAACGTCGTCCCACATAACGTAATACGTTATAACGTCATCCCATATTACGTAATACGTTATGACGTCATCCCATATAAGGAAATACGTTATAACGTCTTCCCATATTACGTAATACGTTATAACGTCATCCCATACAACGTAATTCGGTATAACGTCATCCCATATAACGTAATACGTTATAACGTCATACCATATAAGGAAATACGTTATAACGTCATCCCATATTACGTAATAAGATATAACGTCATCCCATACAACGTAATTCGGTATAACGTCATCCCATATAACGTAATACGTTATAACGTCATACCATATAACGTAATACGTCATAACGTCATCCCATATAACGTAATACGTTATAACGTCATCCCATATAACGTGATTCGGTATAACGTCGTACCGTATAACCTATTAAGTTATAACGTCATACCATATAACCTATTACGTTATAACGTCATACCATATAACGTAATACGTTATACCGTCATACCATATAAAATATTATGTTATAACGTCACACCATATAACGTAATACGTTATAACGTCATCCCATATAACGCAATACGTTATAACGTCGTCCCACATAACGTAATACGTTATAACGTCATCCCATATAACGTAATACGTTATAACGTCATCCCATATTACGTAATACGTTATAACGTCATCCCATACAACGTAATTCGGTATAACGTCATCCCATATAACGTAATGCGTTATAACGTCATACCATATAACGTAATTCGGTATAACGTCATGCCATATAACCTATTGCGTTATAACGTCATACCATATAACCTATTACGTTATAACGTCATCCCATATAACGTAATACGTTATAACGTCATCCCATATGACGTAATACGGTATAACGTCATACCATATAACCTATTTACGTTATAACGTCATACTATGTAACGTATTACGTTATAACGTCATACCATATAACCTATTACGTTATAACATCATACCATATAGCGTAATACGTTATAACGTCATCCCATATTACGTAATACGTTATAACGTCATCACATATAACGAAATACGTTGTAACGTCATCCCATATAACGTAATACATTATAACGTCATGCCATATAACGTAATTCGGTATAACGTCATACCATATAACCTATAACGTTATAACGTCATACCATATAATCTATTACGTTATAACGTCATCCCATATAACGTAATACGTTATAACGTCATCCCATATGACGTAATACGGTATAACGTCATACCATATAACCTATTTACGTTATAACGTCATACCATATAACGTATTAGGTTATAACGTCATACCATATAACCTATTACGTTATAACGTCATACCATATAGCGTAATACGTTATAAAGTTATACCATATAACCAATTACGTCATAACGCCATCCCATATATCGTAATACGTTATAACGTCATTCCATATAACGTAATACGTTATAACGTCATCCCATATAACGCAATACGTTATAACGTCGTCCCACATAACGTAATACGTTATAACGTCATCCCGCATTACGTGATACGTTATAAAGTCATCCCATATAACGAAATACGTTATAACGTCATCCCATATAACGTAATACGTTATAACATCATACCATATAACGTAATACGTTATAACGTTATACCATATAACGCAATACGTTATAACGTCGTCCCACATAACGTAATACGTTATAACGTCATCCTATATTACGTAATACGTTATAACGTCATCCCATATAACGTAACACGTTATAACGTCATCCCATACAACGTAATTCGGTATAACGTCATACCATATAACCTATTTACGTTATAACGTCATTCCATGTAACGTAATACGTTATAACGTCATCCCATATAACGTAATACGTTATAACGTCATCCCATATAACGTAACACGTTATAACGTCATCCCATACAACGTAATTCGGTATAACGTCATACCATATAACCTATTTACGTTATAACGTCATTCCATGTAACGTAATACGTTATAACGTCATCCCATATAACGTAATACGTTATAACGTCATACCATATAACGTAATACGTTATAACGTTATACCATATAACGCAATACGTTATAACGTCGTCCCACATAACGTAATACGTTATAACGTCTTCCCATATTACGTAATACGTTATAACGTCATCCCATACAACGTAATTCGGTATAACGTCATCCCATATAACGCAATACGTTATAACGTCGTCCCACATAACGTAATACGTTATAACGTCATCCCGCATTACGTGATACGTTATAAAGTCATCCCACATAACGAAATACGTTATAACGTCATCCCGCATTACGTGATACGTTATAAAGTCATCCCATATAACGAAATACGTTATAACGTCATCCCATATAACGTAATACGTTATAACGTCATACCATATAACGTAATACGTTATAACGTTATACCATATAACGCAATACGTTATAACGTCGTCCCACATAACGTAATACGTTATAACGTCATCCTATATTACGTAATACGTTATAACGTCATCCCATATAACGTAACACGTTATAACGTCATCCCATACAACGTAATTCGGTATAACGTCATACCATATAACCTATTTACGTTATAACGTCATTCCATGTAACGTAATACGTTATAACGTCATCCCATATAACGTAATACGTTATAACGTCATACCATATAACGTAATACGTCATAACGTCATCCCATATAACGTAATACGTTATAACGTCGTCCCACATAACGTAATACGTTATAACGTCATCCCATATAACGAAATACGTTATAACGTCATCCCATATAACGTAACACGTTATAACGTCATCCCATACAACGTAATTCGGTATAACGTCATACCATATAACCTATTTACGTTATAACGTCATTCCATGTAACGTAATACGTTATAACGTCATCCCATATAACGTAATACGTTATAACGTCATCCCATATAACGCAATACGTTATAACGTCGTCCCACATAACGTAATACGTTATAACGTCATCCCATATTACGTAATACGTTATGACGTCATCCCATATAAGGAAATACGTTATACCGTCTTCCCATATTACGTAATACGTTATAACGTCATCCCATACAACGTAATTCGGTATAACGTCATCCCATATAACGTAATACGTTATAACGTCATACCATATAAGGAAATACGTTATAACGTCATCCCATATTACGTAATAAGGTATAACGTCATCCCATACAACGTAATTCGGTATAACGTCATCCCATATAACGAAATACGTTATAACGTCATCCCATATAACGTAATACGTTATAACGTCATCCCATATAACGTGATTCGGTATAACGTCATACCATATAACCTATTTACGTTATAACGTCATTCCATATAACGTAATACGTTATAACGTCATCCCATATAACGTAATACGTTATAACGTCATCCCATATAACGTAATACGTTATAACGTCTTCCCATATTACGTAATACGTTATAACGTCATCCCATATAACGTAATACATTATAACGTCATGCCATATAACGTAATTCGGTATAACGTCATACCATATAACCTATTACGTTATAACGTCATACCATATAACGTAATACGTCATAACGTCATCCCATATAACGTAATACGTTATAACGTCGTCCCACATAACGTAATACGTTATAACGTCATCCCGCATTACGTGATACGTTATAAAGTCATCCCATATAACGAAATACGTTATAACGTCATCCCATATAACGTAATACGTTATAACGTCATACCATATAACGTAATACGTTATAACGTTATACCATATAACGCAATACGTTATAACGTCGTCCCACATAACGTAATACGTTATAACGTCTTCCCATATTACGTAATACGTTATAACGTCATCCCATACAACGTAATTCGGTATAACGTCATCCCATATAACGTAATACGTTATAACGTCATACCATATAAGGAAATACGTTATAACGTCATCCCATATTACGTAATAAGATATAACGTCATCCCATACAACGTAATTCGGTATAACGTCATCCCATATAACGTAATACGTTATAACGTCATACCATATAACGCAATACGTTATAACGTCGTCCCACATAACGTAATACGTTATAACGTCTTCCCATATTACGTAATACGTTATAACGTCATCCCATACAACGTAATTCGGTATAACGTCATCCCATATAACGTAATAAGATATAACGTCATCCCATACAACGTAATTCGGTATAACGTCATCCCACATAACGAAATACGTTATAA
Organism: Bombus vancouverensis nearcticus; assembly: GCF_051014615.1. Classification (NCBI taxonomy): domain Eukaryota; kingdom Metazoa; phylum Arthropoda; class Insecta; order Hymenoptera; family Apidae; genus Bombus; species Bombus vancouverensis. The sequence goes on from NW_027468912.1 coordinate 1,270,286, forward strand.
CGTCATCCCATATAAGGAAATACGTTATAACGTCATCCCATAGTACGCAATACGTTATAACGTCATCCCATACAACGTAATTCGGTATAACGTCATCCCATATAACGAAATACGTTATAACGTCATCCCATATAACGTAATACGTTATAACGTCATCCCATATAACGTGATTCGGTATAACGTCATACCATATAACCTATTTACGTTATAACGTCATTCCATATAACGTAATACGTTATAACGTCATCCCATATAACGTAATACGTTATAACGTCATCCCATATAACGCAATACTTTATAACGTCGTCCCACATAACGTAATACGTTATAACGTCATCCCATATTACGTAATACGTTATGACGTCATCCCATATAAGGAAATACGTTATAACGTCTTCCCATATTACGTAATACGTTATAACGTCATCCCATACAACGTAATTCGGTATAACGTCATCCCATATAACGTAATACGTTATAACGTCATACCATATAAGGAAATACGTTATAACGCCATCCCATATTACGTAATAAGATATAACGTCATCCCATACAACGTAATTCGGTATAACGTCATCCCATATAACGTAATACGTTATAACGTCATACCATATAACGTAATACGTCATAACGTCATCCCATATAACGTAATACGTTATAACGTCATCCCATATAACGTGATTCGGTATAACGTCGTACCGTATAACCTATTAAGTTATAACGTCATACCATATAACCTATTACGTTATAACGTCATACCATATAACGTAATACGTTATACCGTCATACCATATAAAATATTATGTTATAACGTCACACCATATAACGTAATACGTTATAACGTCATCCCATATAACGCAATACGTTATAACGTCGTCCCACATAACGTAATACGTTATAACGTCATCCCATATAACGTAATACGTTATAACGTCATCCCATATTACGTAATACGTTATAACGTCATCCCATACAAAGTAATTCGGTATAACGTCATCCCATATAACGTAATGCGTTATAACGTCATACCATATAACGTAATTCGGTATAACGTCATGCCATATAACCTATTGCGTTATAACGTCATACCATATAACCTATTACGTTATAACGTCACCCCATATAACGTAATACGTTATAACGTCATCCCATATGACGTAATACGGTATATCGTCATACCATATAACCTATTTACGTTATAACGTCATACTATGTAACGTATTACGTTATAACGTCATACCATATAACCTATTACGTTATAACATCATACCATATAGCGTAATACGTTATAACGTCATCCCATATTACGTAATACGTTATAACGTCATCACATATAACGAAATACGTTGTAACGTCATCCCATATAACGTAATACATTATAACGTCATGCCATATAACGTAATTCGGTATAACGTCATACCATATAACCTATTACGTTATAACGTCATACCATATAATCTATTACGTTATAACGTCATCCCATATAACGTAATACGTTATAACGTCATCCCATATGACGTAATACGGTATAACGTCATACCATATAACCTATTTACGTTATAACGTCATACCATATAACATATTAGGTTATAACGTCATACCATATAACCTATTACGTTATAACGTCATACCATATAGCGTAATACGTTATAACGTTATACCATATAACCAATTACGTCATAACGCCATCCCATATATCGTAATACGTTATAACGTCATCCCATATAACGTAATACGTTATAACGTCATCCCATATAACGCAATACGTTATAACGTCGTCCCACATAACGTAATACGTTATAACGTCATCCCGCATTACGTGATACGTTATAAAGTCATCCCATATAACGAAATACGTTATAACGTCATCCCATATAACGTAATACGTTATAACGTCATACCATATAACGTAATACGTTATAACGTTATACCATATAACGCAATACGTTATAACGTCGCCCCACATAACGTAATACGTTATAACGTCATCCTATATTACGTAATACGTTATAACGTCATCCCATATAAGGAAATACGTTATAACGTCATCCCATAGTACGCAATACGTTATAACGTCATCCCATACAACGTAATTCGGTATAACGTCATCCCATATAACGAAATACGTTATAACGTCATCCCATATAACGTAATACGTTATAACGTCATCCCATACAACGTAATTCGGTATAACGTCATACCATATAACCTATTTACGTTATAACGTCATTCCATATAACGTAATACGTTATAACGTCATCCCATATAACGTAATACGTTATAACGTCATCCCATATAACGCAATACGTTATAACGTCGTCCCACATAACGTAATACGTTATAACGTCATCCCATATTACGTAATACGTTATGACGTCATCCCATATAAGGAAATACGTTATAACGTCTTCCCATATTACGTAATACGTTATAACGTCATCCCATACAACGTAATTCGGTATAACGTCATCCCATATAACGTAATACGATATAACGTCATACCATATAAGGAAATACGTTATAACGTCATCCCATATTACGTAATAAGGTATAACGTCATCCCATACAACGTAATTCGGTATAACGTCATCCCATATAACGTAATACGTTATAACGTCATACCATATAACGTAATACGTCATAACGTCATCCCATATAACGTAATACGTTATAACGTCGTCCCACATAACGTAATACGTTATAACGTCATCCCGAATTACGTGATACGTTATAAAGTCATCCCATATAACGAAATACGTTATAACGTCATCCCATATAACGTAATACGTTATAACGTCATACCATATAACGTAATACGTTATAACGTTATACCATATAACGCAATACGTTATAACGTCGTCCCACATAACGTAATACGTTATAACGTCATCCTATATTACGTAATACGTTATAACGTCATCCCATATAAGGAAATACGTTATAACGTCATCCCATAGTACGCAATACGTTATAACGTCATCCCATACAACGTAATTCGGTATAACGTCATCCCATATAACGAAATACGTTATAACGTCATCCCATATAACGTAATACGTTATAACGTCATCCCATATAACGCAATACGTTATAACGTCGTCCCACATAACGTAATACGTTATAACGTCATCCCATATAACGTAATACGTTATAACGTCATCCCATATAACGCAATACGTTATAACGTCGTCCCACATAACGTAATACGTTATAACGTCATCCCATATTACGTAATACGTTATGACGTCATCCCATATAAGGAAATACGTTATAACGTCTTCCCATATTACGTAATACGTTATAACGTCATCCCATACAACGTAATTCGGTATAACGTCATCCCATATAACGTAATACGTTATAACGTCATACCATATAAGGAAATACGTTATAACGTCATCCCATATTACGTAATAAGATATAACGTCATCCCATACAACGTAATTCGGTATAACGTCATCCCATATAACGTAATACGTTATAACGTCATACCATATAACGTAATACGTCATAACGTCATCCCATATAACGTAATACGTTATAACGTCATCCCATATAACGTGATTCGGTATAACGTCGTACCGTATAACCTATTAAGTTATAACGTCATACCATATAATCTATTACGTTATAACGTCATCCCATATAACGTAATACGTTATAACGTCATCCCATATGACGTAATACGGTATAACGTCATACCATATAACCTATTTACGTTATAACGTCATACTATGTAACGTATTACGTTATAACGTCATACCATATAACCTATTACGTTATAACATCATACCATATAGCGTAATACGTTATAACGTCATCCCATATTACGTAATACGTTATAACGTCATCACATATAACGTAATACGGTATATCGTCATACCATATAACCTATTTACGTTATAACGTCATACTATGTAACGTATTACGTTATAACGTCATACCATATAACCTATTACGTTATAACATCATACCATATAGCGTAATACGTTATAACGTCATCCCATATTACGTAATACGTTATAACGTCATCACATATAACGTAATGCGTTATAACGTCATACCATATAACGTAATTCGGTATAACGTCATGCCATATAACCTATTGCGTTATAACGTCATACCATATAACGTAATACGTTATAACGTTATACCATATAACGCAATACGTTATAACGTCGTCCCACATAACGTAATACGTTATAACGTCATCCTATATTACGTAATACGTTATAACGTCATCCCATATAAGGAAATACGTTATAACGTCATCCCATAGTACGCAATACGTTATAACGTCATCCCATACAACGTAATTCGGTATAACGTCATCCCATATAACGAAATACGTTATGACGTCATCCCATATAACGTAATACGTTATAACGTCATCCCATATAACGCAATACGTTATAACGTCGTCCCACATAACGTAATACGTTATAACGTCATCCCATATAACGTAATACGTTATAACGTCATCCCATATAACGCAATACGTTATAACGTCGTCCCACATAACGTAATACGTTATAACGTCATCCCATATTACGTAATACGTTATGACGTCATCCCATATAAGGAAATACGTTATAACGTCTTCCCATATTACGTAATACGTTATAACGTCATCCCATACAACGTAATTCGGTATAACGTCATCCCATATAACGTAATACGTTATAACGTCATACCATATAAGGAAATACGTTATAACGTCATCCCATATTACGTAATAAGATATAACGTCATCCCATACAACGTAATTCGGTATAACGTCATCCCATATAACGTAATACGTTATAACGTCATACCATATAACGTAATACGTCATAACGTCATCCCATATAACGTAATACGTTATAACGTCATCCCATATAACGTGATTCGGTATAACGTCGTACCGTATAACCTATTAAGTTATAACGTCATACCATATAACCTATTACGTTATAACGTCATACCATATAACGTAATACGTTATACCGTCATACCATATAAAATATTATGTTATAACGTCACACCATATAACGTAATACGTTATAACGTCATCCCATATAACGCAATACGTTATAACGTCGTCCCACATAACGTAATACGTTATAACGTCATCCCATATAACGTAATACGTTATAACGTCATCCCATATTACGTAATACGTTATAACGTCATCCCATACAAAGTAATTCGGTATAACGTCATCCCATATAACGTAATGCGTTATAACGTCATACCATATAACGTAATTCGGTATAACGTCATGCCATATAACCTATTGCGTTATAACGTCATACCATATAACCTATTACGTTATAACGTCACCCCATATAACGTAATACGTTATAACGTCATCCCATATGACGTAATACGGTATATCGTCATACCATATAACCTATTTACGTTATAACGTCATACTATGTAACGTATTACGTTATAACATCATACCATATAACCTATTACGTTATAACATCATACCATATAGCGTAATACGTTATAACGTCATCCCATATTACGTAATACGTTATAACGTCATCACATATAACGAAATACGTTGTAACGTCATCCCATATAACGTAATACATTATAACGTCATGCCATATAACGTAATTCGGTATAACGTCATACCATATAACCTATTACGTTATAACGTCATACCATATAATCTATTACGTTATAACGTCATCCCATATAACGTAATACGTTATAACGTCATCCCATATGACGTAATACGGTATAACGTCATACCATATAACCTATTTACGTTATAACGTCATACCATATAACATATTAGGTTATAACGTCATACCATATAACCTATTACGTTATAACGTCATACCATATAGCGTAATACGTTATAACGTTATACCATATAACCAATTACGTCATAACGCCATCCCATATATCGTAATACGTTATAACGTCATCCCATATAACGTAATACGTTATAACGTCATCCCATATAACGCAATACGTTATAACGTCGTCCCACATAACGTAATACGTTATAACGTCATCCCGCATTACGTGATACGTTATAAAGTCATCCCATATAACGAAATACGTTATAACGTCATCCCATATAACGTAATACGTTATAACGTCATACCATATAACGTAATACGTTATAACGTTATACCATATAACGCAATACGTTATAACGTCGCCCCACATAACGTAATACGTTATAACGTCATCCTATATTACGTAATACGTTATAACGTCATCCCATATAAGGAAATACGTTATAACGTCATCCCATAGTACGCAATACGTTATAACGTCATCCCATACAACGTAATTCGGTATAACGTCATCCCATATAACGAAATACGTTATAACGTCATCCCATATAACGTAATACGTTATAACGTCATCCCATACAACGTAATTCGGTATAACGTCATACCATATAACCTATTTACGTTATAACGTCATTCCATATAACGTAATACGTTATAACGTCATCCCATATAACGTAATACGTTATAACGTCATCCCATATAACGCAATACGTTATAACGTCGTCCCACATAACGTAATACGTTATAACGTCATCCCATATTACGTAATACGTTATGACGTCATCCCATATAAGGAAATACGTTATAACGTCTTCCCATATTACGTAATACGTTATAACGTCATCCCATACAACGTAATTCGGTATAACGTCATCCCATATAACGTAATACGATATAACGTCATACCATATAAGGAAATACGTTATAACGTCATCCCATATTACGTAATAAGGTATAACGTCATCCCATACAACGTAATTCGGTATAACGTCATCCCATATAACGTAATACGTTATAACGTCATACCATATAACGTAATACGTCATAACGTCATCCCATATAACGTAATACGTTATAACGTCGTCCCACATAACGTAATACGTTATAACGTCATCCCGAATTACGTGATACGTTATAAAGTCATCCCATATAACGAAATACGTTATAACGTCATCCCATATAACGTAATACGTTATAACGTCATACCATATAACGTAATACGTTATAACGTTATACCATATAACGCAATACGTTATAACGTCGTCCCACATAACGTAATACGTTATAACGTCATCCTATATTACGTAATACGTTATAACGTCATCCCATATAAGGAAATACGTTATAACGTCATCCCATAGTACGCAATACGTTATAACGTCATCCCATACAACGTAATTCGGTATAACGTCATCCCATATAACGAAATACGTTATAACGTCATCCCATATAACGTAATACGTTATAACGTCATCCCATATAACGCAATACGTTATAACGTCGTCCCACATAACGTAATACGTTATAACGTCATCCCATATAACGTAATACGTTATAACGTCATCCCATATAACGCAATACGTTATAACGTCGTCCCACATAACGTAATACGTTATAACGTCATCCCATATTACGTAATACGTTATGACGTCATCCCATATAAGGAAATACGTTATAACGTCTTCCCATATTACGTAATACGTTATAACGTCATCCCATACAACGTAATTCGGTATAACGTCATCCCATATAACGTAATACGTTATAACGTCATACCATATAAGGAAATACGTTATAACGTCATCCCATATTACGTAATAAGATATAACGTCATCCCATACAACGTAATTCGGTATAACGTCATCCCATATAACGTAATACGTTATAACGTCATACCATATAACGTAATACGTCATAACGTCATCCCATATAACGTAATACGTTATAACGTCATCCCATATAACGTGATTCGGTATAACGTCGTACCGTATAACCTATTAAGTTATAACGTCATACCATATAACCTATTACGTTATAACGTCATACCATATAACGTAATACGTTATACCGTCATACCATATAAAATATTATGTTATAACGTCACACCATATAACGTAATACGTTATAACGTCATCCCATATAACGCAATACGTTATAACGTCGTCCCACATAACGTAATACGTTATAACGTCATCCCATATAACGTAATACGTTATAACGTCATCCCATATTACGTAATACGTTATAACGTCATCCCATACAACGTAATTCGGTATAACGTCATCCCATATAACGTAATGCGTTATAACGTCATACCATATAACGTAATTCGGTATAACGTCATGCCATATAACCTATTGCGTTATAACGTCATACCATATAACCTATTACGTTATAACGTCATCCCATATAACGTAATACGTTATAACGTCATCCCATATGACGTAATACGGTATAACGTCATACCATATAACCTATTTACGTTATAACGTCATACCATGTAACGTATTACGTTATAACGTCATACCATATAACCTATTACGTTATAACATCATACCATATAGCGTAATACGTTATAACGTCATCCCATATTACGTAATACGTTATAACGTCATCACATATAACGAAATACGTTGTAACGTCATCCCATATAACGTAATACTTTATAACGTCATGCCATATAACGTAATTCGGTATAACGTCATACCATATAACCTATTACGTTATAACGTCATACCATATAATCTATTACGTTATAACGTCATCCCATATAACGTAATACGTTATAACGTCATCCCATATGACGTAATACGGTATAACGTCATACCATATAACCTATTTACGTTATAACGTCATACCATATAACGTATTAGGTTATAACGTCATCACATATAACTAAATACGTTGTAACGTCATCCCATATAACGTAATACTTTATAACGTCATGCCATATAACGTAATTCGGTATAACGTCATACCATATAACCTATTACGTTATAACGTCATACCATATAATCTATTACGTTATAACGTCATCCCATATAACGTAATACGTTATAACGTCGTCCCACATAACGTAATACGTTATAACGTCATCCCATATTACGTAATACGTTATGACGTCATCCCATATAAGGAAATACGTTATAACGTCTTCCCATATTACGTAATACGTTATAACGTCATCCCATACAACGTAATTCGGTATAACGTCATCCCATATAACGTAATACGATATAACGTCATACCATATAAGGAAATACGTTATAACGTCATCCCATATTACGTAATAAGGTATAACGTCATCCCATACAACGTAATTCGGTATAACGTCATCCCATATAACGTAATACGTTATAACGTCATACCATATAACGTAATACGTCATAACGTCATCCCATATAACGTAATACGTTATAACGTCGTCCCACATAACGTAATACGTTATAACGTCATCCCGAATTACGTGATACGTTATAAAGTCATCCCATATAACGAAATACGTTATAACGTCATCCCATATAACGTAATACGTTATAACGTCATACCATATAACGTAATACGTTATAACGTTATACCATATAACGCAATACGTTATAACGTCGTCCCACATAACGTAATACGTTATAACGTCATCCTATATTACGTAATACGTTATAACGTCATCCCATATAAGGAAATACGTTATAACGTCATCCCATAGTACGCAATACGTTATAACGTCATCCCATACAACGTAATTCGGTATAACGTCATCCCATATAACGAAATACGTTATAACGTCATCCCATATAACGTAATACGTTATAACGTCATCCCATATAACGCAATACGTTATAACGTCGTCCCACATAACGTAATACGTTATAACGTCATCCCATATAACGTAATACGTTATAACGTCATCCCATATAACGCAATACGTTATAACGTCGTCCCACATAACGTAATACGTTATAACGTCATCCCATATTACGTAATACGTTATGACGTCATCCCATATAAGGAAATACGTTATAACGTCTTCCCATATTACGTAATACGTTATAACGTCATCCCATACAACGTAATTCGGTATAACGTCATCCCATATAACGTAATACGTTATAACGTCATACCATATAAGGAAATACGTTATAACGTCATCCCATATTACGTAATAAGATATAACGTCATCCCATACAACGTAATTCGGTATAACGTCATCCCATATAACGTAATACGTTATAACGTCATACCATATAACGTAATACGTCATAACGTCATCCCATATAACGTAATACGTTATAACGTCATCCCATATAACGTGATTCGGTATAACGTCGTACCGTATAACCTATTAAGTTATAACGTCATACCATATAACCTATTACGTTATAACGTCATACCATATAACGTAATACGTTATACCGTCATACCATATAAAATATTATGTTATAACGTCACACCATATAACGTAATACGTTATAACGTCATCCCATATAACGCAATACGTTATAACGTCGTCCCACATAACGTAATACGTTATAACGTCATCCCATATAACGTAATACGTTATAACGTCATCCCATATTACGTAATACGTTATAACGTCATCCCATACAACGTAATTCGGTATAACGTCATCCCATATAACGTAATGCGTTATAACGTCATACCATATAACGTAATTCGGTATAACGTCATGCCATATAACCTATTGCGTTATAACGTCATACCATATAACCTATTACGTTATAACGTCATCCCATATAACGTAATACGTTATAACGTCATCCCATATGACGTAATACGGTATAACGTCATACCATATAACCTATTTACGTTATAACGTCATACCATGTAACGTATTACGTTATAACGTCATACCATATAACCTATTACGTTATAACATCATACCATATAGCGTAATACGTTATAACGTCATCCCATATAACCTATTACGTTATAACGTCATACCATATAGCGTAATACGTTATAACGTTATACCATATAACCAATTACGTCATAACGCCATCCCATATATCGTAATACGTTATAACGTCATCCCATATAACGTAATACGTTATAACGTCATCCCATATAACGCAATACGTTATAACGTCGTCCCACATAACGTAATACGTTATAACGTCATCCCGCATTACGTGATACGTTATAAAGTCATCCCATATAACGAAATACGTTATAACGTCATCCCATATAACGTAATACGTTATAACGTCATACCATATAACGTAATACGTTATAACGTTATACCATATAACGCAATACGTTATAACGTCGTCCCACATAACGTAATACGTTATAACGTCATCCTATATTACGTAATACGTTATAACGTCATCCCATATAAGGAAATACGTTATAACGTCATCCCATAGTACGCAATACGTTATAACGTCATCCCATACAACGTAATTCGGTATAACGTCATCCCACATAACGAAATACGTTATAACGTCATCCCATATAACGTAATACGTTATAACGTCATCCCATACAACGTAATTCGGTATAACGTCATACCATATAACCTATTTACGTTATAACGTCATTCCATATAACGTAATACGTTATAACGTCATCCCATATAACGTAATACGTTATAACGTCATCCCATATAACGCAATACGTTATAACGTCGTCCCACATAACGTAATACGTTATAACGTCATCCGATATTACGTAATACGTTATGACGTCATCCCATATAAGGAAATACGTTATAACGTCTTCCCATATTACGTAATACGTTATAACGTCATCCCATACAACGTAATTCGGTATAACGTCATCCCATATTACGTAATACGTTATAACGTCATACCATATGAGGAAATACGTTATAACGTCATCCCATATTACGTAATAAGGTATAACGTCATCCCATACAACGTAATTCGGTATAACGTCATCCCATATAACGTAATACGTTATAACGTCATACCATATAACGTAATACGTCATAACGTCATCCCATATAACGTGATTCGGTATAACGTCGTACCGTATAACCTATTAAGTAATAACGTCATACCATATAACCTATTACGTTATAACGTCATACCATATAACGTAATACGTTATACCGTCATACCATATAAAATATTATGTTATAACGTCACACCATATAACATAATACGTTATAACGTCATCCCATATAACGCAATACGTTATAACGTCGTCCCACATAACGTAATACGTTATAACGTCATCCCATATAACGTAATACGTTATAACGTCATCCCATATTACGTAATACGTTATAACGTCATCCCATAAAACGTAATTCGGTATAACGTCATCCCATGTAACGTAATGCGTTATAATGTCATACCATATAACGTAATTCGGTATAACGTCATACCATATAACCTATTGCGTTATAACGTCATACCATATAACCTATTACGTTATAACGTCATCCCATATAACGTAATACGTTATAGCGTCATCCCATATGACGTAATACGGTATAACGTCATACCATATAACCTATTTACGTTATAACGTCATACCATATAACGTATTACGTTATAACGTTATACCATATAACCAATTACGTTATAACGTCATACCATATAGCGTAATACGTTATAACGTTATACCATATAACGCAATACGTTATAACGTCATCCCACATAACGCAATACGTTATAACGTCGTCCCACATAACGTAATACGTTACAACGTCATCCCATATTACGTTATACGTTATAACGTCATACCATATAACGTAATACGTTATAACGTCATCCCATACAACGTAATTCGGTATAACGTCATCCCATATAACGTAATACGTTATAACGTCATACCATATAACGTAATACGTCATAACGTCATCCCATATAACGAAATACGTTATAACGTCATCCCATATAACGTATTACGTTATAACGTCATACCATATAACGTAATACGTTATAACGTTATACCATATAACGCAATACGTTATAACGTCGTCCCACATAACGTAATACGTTATAACGTCATCCTATATTACGTAATACGTTATAACGTCATCCCATATAAGGAAATACGTTATAACGTCATCCCATATTACGTAATAAGATATAACGTCATCCCATACAACGTAATTCGATATAACGTCATCCCATATAACGCAATACGTTATAACGTCATCCCATATAACGTAATACGTTATAACGTCATACCATATAAGGAAATACGTTATAACGTCATCCCATATTACGTAATAAGATATAACGTCATCCCATACAACGTAATTCGGTATAACGTCATCCCATATAACGTAATACGTTATAACGTCATCCCATAGTACGCAATACGTTATAACGTCATCCCATACAACGTAATTCGGTATAACGTCATCCCATATAACGCAATACGTTATAACGTCGTCCCACATAACGTAATACGTTATAACGTCATCCCATATAACGTAATACGTTATAACGTCATCCCATATTACGTAATACGTTATAACGTCATCCCATAAAACGTAATTCGGTATAACGTCATCCCATGTAACGTAATGCGTTATAATGTCATGCCATATAACGTAATTCGGTATAACGTCATACCATATAACCTATTACGTTATAACGTCATACCATATAATCTATTACGTTATAACGTCATCCCATATAACGTAATACGTTATAACGTCATCCCATATGACGTAATACGGTATAACGTCATACCATATAACCTATTTACGTTATAACGTCATACCATATAACGTATTAGGTTATAACGTCATACCATATAACCTATTACGTTATAACGTCATACCATATAGCGTAATACGTTATAACGTTATACCATATAACCAATTACGTCATAACGCCATCCCATATATCGTAATACGTTATAACGTCATCCCATATAACGTAATACGTTATAACGTCATCCCATATAACGCAATACGTTATAACGTCGTCCCACATAACGTAATACGTTATAACGTCATCCCCCATTACGTGATACGTTATAAAGTCATCCCATATAACGAAATACGTTATAACGTCATCCCATATAACGTAATACGTTATAACGTCATCCCATATTACGTAACAAGATATAACGTCATCCCATACAACGTAATTCGGTATAACGTCATCCCATATAACGTAATACGTTATAACGTCATACCATATAACGTAATACGTCATAACGTCATCCCATATAACGTAATACGTTATAACGTCGCCCCACATAACGAAATACGTTATAACGTCATCCCGCATTACGTGATACGTTATAAAGTCATCCCATATAACGAAATACGTTATAACGTCATCCCATATAACGTAATACGTTATAACGTCATACCATATAACGTAATACGTTATAACGTTATACCATATAACGCAATACGTTATAACGTCGTCCCACATAACGTAATACGTTATAACGTCATCCTATATTACGTAATACGTTATAACGTAATCCCATATAAGGAAGTACGTTATAACGTCATCCCATATTACGTAATAAGATATAACGTCATCCCATACAACGTAATTCGGTATAACGTCATCCCATATAACGCAATACGTTATAACGTCATCCCATATAACGTAATACGTTATAACGTCATACCATATAAGGAAATACGTTATAACGTCATCCCATATTACGTAATAAGATATAACGTCATCCCATACAACGTAATTCGGTATAACGTCATCCCATATAACGCAATACGTTATAACGTCGTCCCACAAAACGTAATACGTTATAACGTCATCCCATATTACGTAATACGTTATGACGTCATCCCATATAAGGAAATACGTTATAACGTCTTCCCATATTACGTAATACGTTATAACGTCATCCCATACAACGTAATTCGGTATAACGTCATCCCATATAACGTAATACGTTATAACGTCATACCATATAAGGAAATACGTTATAACGTCATCCCATATTACGTAATAAGATATAACGTCATCCCATACAACGTAATTCGGTATAACGTCATCCCATATAACGTAATACGTTATAACGTCATCCCATACAACGTAATTCGGTATAACGTCATCCCATATAACGTAATACGTTATAACGTCATCCCATAGTACGCAATACGTTATAACGTCATCCCATACAACGTAATTCGGTATAACGTCATCCCATGTAACGAAATACGTTATAACGTCATCCCATATAACGTAATACGTTATAACGTCATCCCATATAACGCAATACGTTATAACGTCGTCCCACATAACGTAATACGTTATAACGTCATCCCATATAACGTAATACGTTATAACGTCATCCCATATAACGTAATACGTTATAACGTCATCCCATATAACGCAATACGTTATAACGTCGTCCCACATAACGTAATACGTTATAACGTCATCCCATATAACGTAATACGTTATAACGTCATCCCGTATAACGTAATACGTTATAACGTCATCCCATATAACGCAATACGTTGTAACGTCATCCCATATAACGTAATACATTATAACGTCATGCCATATAACGTAATTCGGTATAACGTCATACCATATAACCTATTACGTTATAACGTCATACCATATAATCTATTACGTTATAACGTCATCCCATATAACGTAATACGTTATAACGTCATCCCATATGACGTAATACGGTATAACGTCATACCATATAACCTATTTACGTTATAACGTCATACCATATAACGTATTAGGATATAACGTCATACCATATAACCTATTACGTTATAACGTCATACCATATAGCGTAATACGTTATAACGTTATACCATATAACCAATTACGTCATAACGCCATCCCATATATCGTAATACGTTATAACGTCATCCCATATATCGTAATACGTTATAACGTCATCCCATATAACGTAATACGTTATAACGTCATCCCATATAACGCAATACGTTATAACGTCGTCCCACATAACGTAATACGTTATAACGTCATCCCATATAACGTAATACGTTATAACGTCATCCCATATAACGTAATACGTTATAACGTCATCCCATATAACGCAATACGTTATAACGTCGTCCCACATAACGTAATACGTTATAACGTCATCCCATATAACGTAATACGTTATAACGTCATCCCATATAACGTAATACGTTATAACGTCATCCCATATAACGCAATACGTTGTAACGTCATCCCATATAACGTAATACATTATAACGTCATGCCATATAACGTAATTCGGTATAACGTCATACCATATAACCTATTACGTTATAACGTCATACCATATAATCTATTACGTTATAACGTCATCCCATATAACGTAATACGTTATAACGTCATCCCATATGACGTAATACGGTATAACGTCATACCATATAACCTATTTACGTTATAACGTCATACCATATAACGTATTAGGTTATAACGTCATACCATATAACCTATTACGTTATAACGTCATACCATATAGCGTAATACGTTATAACGTTATACCATATAACCAATTACGTCATAACGCCATCCCATATATCGTAATACGTTATAACGTCATCCCATATATCGTAATACGTTATAACGTCATCCCATATAACGCAATACGTTATAACGTCGTCCCACATAACGTAATACGTTATAACGTCATCCAGCATTACGTGATACGTTATAAAGTCATCCCATATAACGAAATACGTTATAACGTCATCCCATATAACGTAATACGTTATAACGTCATACCATATAACGTAATACGTTATAACGTTATACCATATAACGCAATACGTTATAACGTCGTCCCACATAACGTAATACGTTATAACGTCATCCTATATTACGTAATACGTTATAACGTCATCCCATATAAGGAAATACGTTATAACGTCATCCCATAGTACGCAATACGTTATAACGTCATCCCATACAACGTAATTCGGTATAACGTCATCCCACATAACGAAATACGTTATAACGTCATCCCATATAACGTAATACGTTATAACGTCATCCCATACAACGTAATTCGGTATAACGTCATACCATATAACCTATTTACGTTATAACGTCATTCCATATAACGTAATACGTTATAACGTCATCCCATATAACGTAATACGTTATAACGTCATCCCATATAACGCAATACGTTATAACGTCGTCCCACATAACGTAATACGTTATAACGTCATCCCATATTACGTAATACGTTATGACGTCATCCCATATAAGGAAATACGTTATAACGTCTTCCCATATTACGTATTACGTTATAACGTCATCCCATACAACGTAATTCGGTATAACGTCATCCCATATAACGTAATACGTTATAACGTCATACCATATAAGGAAATACGTTATAACGTCATCCCATATTACGTAATAAGGTGTAACGTCATCCCATACAACGTAATTCGGTATAACGTCATCCCATATAACGTAATACGTTATAACGTCATACCATATAACGTAATACGTCATAACGTCATCCCATATAACGTAATACGTTATAACGTCATCCCATATAACGTGATTCGGTATAACGTCGTACCGTATAACCTATTAAGTTATAACGTCATACCATATAACCTATTACGTTATAACGTCATACCATATAACGTAATACGTTATACCGTCATACCATATAAAATATTATGTTATAACGTCACACCATATAACATAATACGTTATAACGTCATCCCATATAACGCAATACGTTATAACGTCGTCCCACATAACGTAATACGTTATAACGTCATCCCATATAACGTAATACGTTATAACGTCATCCCATATTACGTAATACGTTATAACTTCATCCCATACAACGTAATTCGGTATAACGTCATCCCATATAACGTAATGCGTTATAATGTCATACCATATAACGTAATTCGGTATAACGTCATACCATATAGCCTATTGCGTTATAACGTCATACCATATAACCTATTACGTTATAACGTCATCCCATATAACGTAATACGTTATAGCGTCATCCCATATGACGTAATACGGTATAACGTCATACCATATAACCTATTTACGTTATAACGTCATACCATATGACGTAATACGGTATAACGTCATACCATATAACCTATTTACGTTATAACGTCATACCATATAACGTATTACGTTATAACGTCATACCATATAACCTATTTACGTTATAACGTCATACCATATAACGTATTACGGTATAACGTCATACCATATAACCTATTACGTGATAACGTCATACCATATAGCGTAATACGTTATAACGTTATACCATATAACCAATTACGTTATAACGTCATCCCACATAACGTAATACGTTACAACGTCACACCATATAACGTAATACGTTATAACGTCATACCACATAACGTAAACCGTTATAACATCATGCCATATAACGTAATACGGTATAACGTCATACCATATAACCTATTTACGTTATAACGTCATACCATATAACCTATTTCGTTATAGCGTCATCCCATATAACGTAATTCGGTATAACGTCATACCGTATAACCTATTACGTTATAACGTCATACCATATAACCTATTACGTTATAACGTCATCCCATATAACGTAATACGTTATAACGTCATCCCATATGACGTAATACGGTATAACGTCATACCATATAACCTATTTACGTTATAACGTCATACCATATAACGTATTACGTTATAACGTCATACCATATAACCTATTTACGTTATAACGTCATACCATATAACGTATTACGGTATAACGTCATACCATATAACCTATTTACGTTATAACGTCATACCATATAACGTATTACGGTATAACGTCATACCATATAACCTATTACGTGATAACGTCATACCATATAGCGTAATACGTTATAACGTCATCCCATATAACGCAATACGTTATAACGTCGTCCCACATAACGTAATACGTCATAACGTCATCCCATATTACGTAATACGTTATGACGTCATCCCATATAAGGAAATACGTTATAACGTCTTCCCATATTACGTAATACGTTATAACGTCATGCCATACAACGTAATTCGGTATAACGTCATCCCATATAACGTAATACGTTATAACGTCATACCATATAAGGAAATACGTTATAACGTCATCCCATATTACGTAATAAGATATAACGTCATCCCATACAACGTAATTCGGTATAACGTCATCCCATATAACGTAATTCGGTATAACGTCATACCATATAACGTAATACGTCATAACGTCATCCCATATAACGTAATACGTTATAACGTCATCCCATATAACGTGATTCGGTATAACGTCATACCATATTACGTAATACGTTATAACGTCATCCCATACAACGTAATTCGGTATAACGTCATCCCATATAACGTAATGCGTTATAACGTCATACCATATAACGTAATTCGGTATAACGTCATACCATATAACCTATTGCGTTATAACGTCATACCATATAACCTATTACGTTATAACGTCGTCCCACATAACGTAATACGTTATAACGTCATCCCATATTACGTAATACGTTATAACGTCATACCATATAACGTAATACGTTATAACGTCATACCATATAAAATATTTCGTTATAACGTCATCCCATATAACGTAATACGTTATAACGTCATACCATATAACGCAATACGTTATAACGTCATCCCATATAACGCAATACGTTATAACGTCGTCCCACGTAACGTAATACGTTATAACGTCATCCCATATTACGTAATACGTTATAACGTCATACCATATAACGTAATACGTTATAACGTCATACCATATAACCTATTTCGTTATAACGTCATCCCACATAACGTAATACGTTATAACGTCATCCCATATTACGTAATACGTTATAACGTCATCCCATATAACGACATACGTTGTAACGTCATCCCATATAACGTAATACATTATAACGTCATGCCATATAACGTAATTCGGTATAACGTCATACCATATAACCTATTACGTTATAACGTCATACCATATAGCGTAATACGTTATAACGTTATACCATATAACCAATTACGTCATAACGCCATCCCATATATCGTAATACGTTATAACGTCATCCCATATAACGTAATACGTTATAACGTCATCCCATATAACGCAATACGTTATAACGTCGTCCCACATAACGTAATACGTTATAACGTCATCCCGCATTACGTGATACGTTATAAAGTCATCCCATATAACGAAATACGTTATAACGTCATCCCATATAACGTAATACGTTATAACGTCATACCATATAACGTAATGCGTTATAACGTTATACCATATAACGCAATACGTTATAACGTCGTCCCACATAACGTAATACGTTATAACGTCGTCCTATATTACGTAATACGTTATAACGTCATCCCATATAAGGAAATACGTTATAACGTCATCCCATAGTACGCAATACGTTATAACGTCATCCCATACAACGTAATTCGGTATAACGTCATCCCATATAACGAAATACGTTATAACGTCATCCCATATAACGAAATACGTTATAACGTCATCCCATATAACGTAATACGTTATAACGTCATACCATATAGCGTAATACGTTATAACGTTATACCATATAACCAATTACGTCATAACGCCATCCCATATATCGTAATACGTTATAACGTCATCCCATATAACGTAATACGTTATAACGTCATCCCATATAACGCAATACGTTATAACGTCGTCCCACATAACGTAATACGTTATAACGTCATCCCGCCTTACGTGATACGATATAAAGTCATCCCATATAACGAAATACGTTATAACGTCATCCCATATAACGTAATACGTTATAACGTCATACCATATAACGTAATACGTTATAACGTTATACCATATAACGCAATACGTTATAACGTCGTCCCACATAACGTAATACGTT
The DNA here is from genome assembly GCF_051014615.1 of Bombus vancouverensis nearcticus. NCBI lineage: Eukaryota > Metazoa > Arthropoda > Insecta > Hymenoptera > Apidae > Bombus > Bombus vancouverensis. Next base: position 1,290,947 of record NW_027468912.1, read on the forward strand.
ATAACGTCATCCTATATTACGTAATACGTTATAACGTCATCCCATATAAGGAAATACGTTATAACGTCATCCCATAGTACGCAATACGTTATAACGTCATCCCATACAACGTAATTCGGTATAACGTCATCCCATATAACGAAATACGTTATAACGTCATCCCATATAACGTAATACGTTATAACGTCATCCCATATAACGTGATTCGGTATAACGTCGTCCCACATAACGTAATAGGTTATAACGTCATCCCATATAACGTAATACGTTATAACGTCATCCCATATAACGTAATACGTTATAACGTCATACCATATAACGTAATACGTTATACCGTCATACCATGTAAAATATTATGTTATAACGTCACACCATATAACGTAATACGTTATAATGTTATACCATATAACCTCTTAATTTATAACGTCAGCCCATATAACGTAATATGTTATAACGTCAACACATATTACGTAATAAGTTATAACGTCATACCATATAGCGTAATACGGTGTAGCGTCATACCATATAACCTATTTACGTTATAACGTCATACCATATAACGTATTACGTTATAACGTCATCCCATATAACGTAATACGTTATAGCGTCATACCCTATAAACTATTTACGTTATAACGTCATACCATATAACCTATTACGTTATAACGTCATTCCATATAACCTATTTACGTTATAACGTCATACCATATAACGTACTACGTTATAACGTCATCCCATATAACGTAATACATTATAACGTCATCCCATATAACGTAATACGTTATAACGTCATCTCATATAACGTAATTCGGTATAACGTCATGCCATACCACCTATTACGTTATAACGTCATACCATATAACCAATTTCGTTATAACGTCATACCATATAACGTAATACGTTATAACGTCATACCATATAACCTATTTACGTTATAACGTCATACCATATAACGTATTACGTTATAACGTCATACCATATAACGTATTACGTTATAACGTCATACCATATAACCTATTACGTTATAGCGTCATACCATATAGCGTAATACGTTATAACGTTATACCATATAACCAATTACGATATAACGTCATCCCATATAACGTAATACGTTATAACGTCATCCCATATAACGTAATACGTTATAACGTCATGCCATATAACGCAATACGTTATAACGTCGTCCCACATAACGTAATACGTTATAACGTCATCCCATATTACGTAATACGTTATAACGTCATACCATATAATGTAATACGTTATAACGTCATGCCATATAACGTGATTCGTTATAACGTCATACCGTATAACCTATTAAGTTATAACGTCATACCATATAACCTATTACGTTATAACGTCATCCTATATAACGTAATACGGTATAACGTCATACCATATAACCTATTTATGCTATAACGTCATCCCATATAACGTAATACGTTATAACGTCATCCCATATAACGTAATACGTTATAACGTCATTCCATATAACGCAATACGTTATAGCGTCATCCCATATAACGTAATACGTTATAACGTCATCCCATATGACGTAATACGGTATAACGTCATACCATATAACCTATTTACGTTATAACGTCATACCATATAACGTAATACGTTATAACGTCATCCCATATAACGTAAACCGTTATAACATCATGCCATATAACGTAATACGGTATAACGTCATACCATATAACCTATTTACGTTATAACGTCATACCATATAACCTATTTCGTTATAGTATCATCCCATATAACGTAATTCGGTATAACGTCATACCATATAACCTATTACGTTATAACGTCATACCATATAACCTATTACGTTATAACGTCATCCCATATAACGTAATACGTTATAACGTAATCCCATATGACGTAATACGGTATAACGTCATACCATATAACCTATTTACGTTATAACGTCATACCATATAACGTATTACGTTATAACGTCATACCATATAACCTATTACGTTATAACGTCATACCATATAGCGTAATACGTTATAACGTTATACCATATAACGCAATACGTTATAACGTCATCCCATATAACGCAATACGTTATAACGTCGTCCCACATAACGTAATACGTTATAACGTCATCCCATATTACGTTATACGTTATAACGTCATACCATATAACGTAATACGTTATAACGTCATACCATATAACCTGTTTCGTTATAACGTCATCCCACATAACGTAATAAGTTACAACGTCACACCATACAACGTAATACGTTATCACGTCATACCACATAACGTAAACCGTTATAACATCATGCCATATAACGTAATACGGTATAACGTCATACCATATAACCTATTTACGTTATAACGTCATACCATATAACCTATTTCGTTATAGTATCATCCCATATAACGTAATTCGGTATAACGTCATACCATATAACCTATTACGTTATAACGTCATACCATATAACCTATTACGTTATAACGTCATCCCATATAACGTAATACGTTATAACGTCATCCCATATGACGTAATACGGTATAACGTCATACCATATAACCTATTTACGTTATAACGTCATACCATATAACGTATTACGTTATAACGTCATACCATATAACCTATTTACGTTATAACGTCATACCATATAACGTATTACGTTATAACGTCATACCATATAACCTATTACGTGATAACGTCATACCATATAGCGTAATACGTTATAACGTTATACCATACAACCAATTACGTTATAACGTCATCCCATATAACGTAATACGTTATAACGTCATCCCATATAACGTAATACGTTATAGCGTCATCCCATATAACGCAATACGTTATAACGTCGTCCCACATAACTTAATACGTTATAACGTCATCCCATATTACGTAATACGTTATAACGTCATCCCATATAACGTAATACGGTATAACGTCATACCATATGACCTATTTACGTTACAACGTCATACCATATAACGTAATACGTTATAACGTCATCCCATATAACGCAATACGTTATAACGTCGTCCCACATAACGTAATACGTTATGACGTCATCCCATATAACGTAATACGTTATAACGTCATCCCATATGACGCAATACGGTATAACGTCATACCATATAACCTATTTCGTTATAACGTCATCCCACATAACGTAATACGTCACAACGTCACACCATATAACGTAATACGTTATAACGTCATACCACATAACGTAAACCGTTATAACATCATGCCATATAACGTAATACGGTATAACGTCATACCATATAACCTATTTACGTTATAACGTCATACCATATAACCTATTTCGTTATAGCGTCATCCCATATAACGTAATTTGGTATAACGTCATACCATATAACCTATTACGTTATAACGTCATACCGTATAACCTATTACGTTATAACGTCATCCCATATAACGTAATACGTTATAACATCATCCCATATGACGTAATACGGTATAACGTCATACCATATAACCTATTTACGTTATAACGTCATACCATATAACGTATTACGTTATAACGTCATACCATATAACCTATTTACGTTATAACGTCATACCATATAACGTATTACGTTATAACGTCATACCATATAACCTATTACGTGATAACGTCATACCATATAGCGTAATACGTTATAACGTTATACCATATAACCAATTACGTTATAACGTCATCCCATATAACGTAATACGTTATAGCGTCATCCCATATAACGTAATACGTTATAACGTCATCCCATATAACGCAATACGTTATAACGTCGTCCCACATAACTTAATACGTTATAACGTCATCCCATATTACGTAATACGTTATAACGTCATCCCATGTAACGTAATACGGTATAACGTCATACCATATAACCTATTTACGATATAACGTCATACCATATAACGTATTACGTTATAACGTCATCCCATATAACGTAATACATTATAACGTCATCCCATATAACGTAATACATTATAACGTCATCCCATATAACGTAATACGTTATAACGTCATACCATATAACCTATTTACGTTATAACGTCATACCATATAACGTATTACGTTATAACGTCATACCATATAACCTATTTACGTTATAACGTCATACCATATAACGTATTACGTTATAACGTCATACCATATAACCTATTACGTGATAACGTCATACCATATAGCGTAATACGTTATAACGTTATACCATATAAGCAATTACGTTATAACGTCATCCCATATAACGTAATACGTTATAACGTCATCCCATATAACGTAATACGTTATAACGTCGTCCCACATAACTTAATACGTTATAACGTCATCCCATATTACGTAATACGTTATAACGTCATCCCATGTAACGTAATACGGTATATCGTCATACCATATAACCTATTTACGTTATAACGTCATCCCATATAACGTAATACGTTATAACGTCATACCATATAACCTATTTACGTTATAACGTCATACCATATAACGTATTACGTTATAACGTCATACCATATAACCTATTTACGTTATAACGTCATACCATATAACGTATTACGTTATAACGTCATACCATATAACCTATTACGTGATAACGTCATACCATATAGCGTAATACGTTATAACGTTATACCATATAAGCAATTACGTTATAACGTCATCCCATATATCGAAATACGTTGTAACGTCATCCCATATAACGTAATACATTATAACGTCATGCCATATAACGTAATTCGGTATAACGTCATACCATATAACCTATTACGTTATAACGTCATACCATATAATCTATTACGTTATAACGTCATCCCATATAACGTAATACGTTATAACGTCATCCCATATGACGTAATACGGTATAACGTCATACCATATAACCTATTTACGTTATAACGTCATACCATATAACGTATTAGGTTATAACGTCATACCATATAACCTATTACGTTATAACGTCATACCATATAGCGTAATACGTTATAACGTTATACCGTATAACCAATTACGTTATGACGTCATCCCGTATAACGTAATACGTTATAACGTCATCCCATATAACGTAATACGTTATAACGTCATCCCATATAACGCAATACGTTATAACGTCGTCCCACATAACGTAATAAGTTATAACGTCATCCCATATTACGTAATACGTTATAACGTCGTCCCACATAACTTAATACGTTATAACGTCATCCCATATTACGTAATACGTTATAACGTCATCCCATGTAACGTAATACGGTATAACGTCATACCATATAACCTATTTACGTTATAACGTCATACCATATAACGTATTAGGTTATAACGTCATACCATATAACCTATTACGTTATAACGTCATACCATATAGCGTAATACGTTATAACGTTATACCGTATAACCAATTACGTTATGACGTCATCCCGTATAACGTATTACGTTATAACATCATACCATATAACCTTTTACGTGATAACGTCATACCATATAGCGTAATACGTTATAACGTTATACCATATAAGCAATTACGTTATAACGTCATCCCATATAACGTAATACGTTATAACGTCATCCCATATAACGTAATACGTTATAACGTCGTCCCACATAACTTAATACGTTATAACGTCATCCCATATTACGTAATACGTTATAACGTCATCCCATGTAACGTAATACGGTATATCGTCATACCATATAACCTATTTACGTTATAACGTCATCCCATATAACGTAATACGTTATAACGTCATACCATATAACCTATTTACGTTATAACGTCATACCATATAACGTATTACGTTATAACGTCATACCATATAACCTATTTACGTTATAACGTCATACCATATAACGTATTACGTTATAACGTCATACCATATAACCTATTACGTGATAACGTCATACCATATAGCGTAATACGTTATAACGTTATACCATATAAGCAATTACGTTATAACGTCATCCCATATATCGAAATACGTTGTAACGTCATCCCATATAACGTAATACATTATAACGTCATGCCATATAACGTAATTCGGTATAACGTCATACCATATAACCTATTACGTTATAACGTCATACCATATAATCTATTACGTTATAACGTCATCCCATATAACGTAATACGTTATAACGTCATCCCATATGACGTAATACGGTATAACGTCATACCATATAACCTATTTACGTTATAACGTCATACCATATAACGTATTAGGTTATAACGTCATACCATATAACCTATTACGTTATAACGTCATACCATATAGCGTAATACGTTATAACGTTATACCGTATAACCAATTACGTTATGACGTCATCCCGTATAACGTAATACGTTATAACGTCATCCCATATAACGTAATACGTTATAACGTCATCCCATATAACGCAATACGTTATAACGTCGTCCCACATAACGTAATAAGTTATAACGTCATCCCATATTACGTAATACGTTATAACGTCATACCATATAACGCAATGCGTTATAACGTCATACCATATAACCTATTTCGTTATAACGTCATCCCATATAACGTAATACGTTATAACGTCATACCATATAACGCAATACGTTATAACGTCATCCCATATAACGCAATACGTTATAACGTCGTCCCACGTAACGTAATACGTTATAAGGTCATCCCATATTACGTAATACGTTATAACGTCATACCATATAACGTAATACGTTATAACGTCATCCCACATAACGTAATACGTTATAACGTCATCCCATATTACGTAATACGTTATAACGTCATCCCATATATCGAAATACGTTGTAACGTCATCTCATATAACGTAATACATTATAACGTCATGCCATATAACGTAATTCGGTATAACGTCATACCATATTACCTATTACGTTATAACGTCATACCATATAATCTATTACGTTATAACGTCATCCCATATAACGTAATACGTTATAACGTCATCCCATATGACGTAATACGGTATAACGTCATAACATATAACCTATTTACGTTATAACGTCATACCATATAACGTATTAGGTTATAACGTCATACCATATAACCTATTACGCTATAACGTCATACCATATAGCGTAATACGTTATAACGTTATACCATATAACCAATTACGTCATAACGCCATCCCATATATCGTAATACGTTATAACGTCATCCCATATAACGCAATACGTTATAACGTCGTCCCACATAACGTAATACGTTATAACGTCATCCCGCATTACGTGATACGTTATAAAGTCATCCCATATAACGTAATACGTTATAACGTCATCCCATATAACGTAATACGTTATAACGTCATACCATATAACGTAATACGTTATAACGTTATACCATATAACGCAATACGTTATAACGTCGTCCCACATAACGTAATACGTTATAACGTCATCCTATATTACGTAATACGATATAACGTCATCCCATATAAGGAAATACGTTATAACGACATCCCATAGTACGCAATACGTTATAACGTCATACCATATAGCGTAATACGTTATAACGTTATACCATATAACCAATTACGTCATAACGCCATCCCATATATCGTAATACGTTATAACGTCATCCCATATAACGCAATACGTTATAACGTCGTCCCACATAACGTAATACGTTATAACGTCATCCCGCATTACGTGATACGTTATAAAGTCATCCCATATAACGTAATACGTTATAACGTCATCCCATATAACGTAATACGTTATAACGTCATACCATATAACGTAATACGTTATAACGTTATACCATATAACGCAATACGTTATAACGTCGTCCCACATAACGTAATACGTTATAACGTCATCCTATATTACGTAATACGATATAACGTCATCTCATATAAGGAAATACGTTATAACGACATCCCATAGTACGCAATACGTTATAACGTCATCCCATACAACGTAATTCGGTATAACGTCATCCCATATAACGAAATACGTTATAACGTCATCCCGTATAACGTAATACGTTATAACGTCATCCCATATAACGTGATTCGGTATAACGTCGTACCGTATAACCTATTAAGTTATAACGTCATACCATATAACCTATTACGTTATAACGTCATCCCATATAACGTAATACGGTATAACGTCATACCATATAACCTATTTACGTTATAACGTCATTCCATATTACGTAATACGTTATAACGTCATCCCATATAACGTAATACGTTATAACGTCATCCCATATTACGTAATACGTTATAACGTCATACCATATAACGTAATACGTTATAACGTCATACCATATAACCTATTTCGTTATAACGTCATCCCACATAACGTAATACGTTATAACGTCATCCCATATTACGTAATACGTTATAACGTCATCCCATATATCGAAATACGTTGTAACGTCATCCCATATAACGTAATACATTATAACGTCATGCCATATAACGTAATTCGGTATAACGTCATACCATATAACCTATTACGTTAAACCGTCATACCATATAATCTATTACGTTATAACGTCATCCCATATAACGTAATACGTTATAACGTCATCCCATATGAAGTAATACGGTATAACGTCATACCATATAACCTATTTACGTTATAACGTCATACCATATAACGTATTAGGTTATAACGTCATGCCATATAACCTATTACGTTATAACGTCATACCATATAGCGTAATACGTTATAACGTTATACCATATAACCAATTACGTCATAACGCCATCCCATATATCGTAATACGTTATAACGTCATCCCATATAACGCAATACGTTATAACGTCGTCCCACATAACGTAATACGTTATAACGTCTTCCCATATTACGTAATACGTTATGACGTCATCCCATATAAGGAAATACGTTATAACGTCTTCCCATATTACGTAATACGTTATAACGTCGTCCCACATAACGTAATACGTTATAACGTCATCCCGCATTACGTGATACGTTATAAAGTCATCCCATATAACGTAATACGTTATAACGTCATCCCATATAACGTAATACGGTATAACGTCATACCATATAACGTAATACGTTATAACGTCATACCATATAACGTAATACGTTATAACGTTATACCATATAACGCAATACGTTATAACGTCGTCCCACATAACGTAATACGTTATAACGTCATCCTATATTACGTAATACGATATAACGTCATCCCATATAAGGAAATACGTTATAACGACATCCCATAGTACGCAATACGTTATAACGTCATACCATATAGCGTAATACGTTATAACGTTATACCATATAACCAATTACGTCATAACGCCATCCCATATATCGTAATACGTTATAACGTCATCCCATATAACGCAATACGTTATAACGTCGTCCCACATAACGTAATACGTTATAACGTCATCCCGCATTACGTGATACGTTATAAAGTCATCCCATATAACGTAATACGTTATAACGTCATCCCATATAACGTAATACGTTATAACGTCATACCATATAACGTAATACGTTATAACGTTATACCATATAACGCAATACGTTATAACGTCGTCCCACATAACGTAATACGTTATAACGTCATCCTATATTACGTAATACGATATAACGTCATCTCATATAAGGAAATACGTTATAACGACATCCCATAGTACGCAATACGTTATAACGTCATCCCATACAACGTAATTCGGTATAACGTCATCCCATATAACGAAATACGTTATAACGTCATCCCGTATAACGTAATACGTTATAACGTCATCCCATATAACGTGATTCGGTATAACGTCGTACCGTATAACCTATTAAGTTATAACGTCATACCATATAACCTATTACGTTATAACGTCATCCCATATAACGTAATACGGTATAACGTCATACCATATAACCTATTTACGTTATAACGTCATTCCATATAACGTAATACGTTATAACGTCATCCCATATAACGTAATACGTTATAACGTCATCCCATATTACGTAATACGTTATAACGTCATACCATATAACGTAATACGTTATAACGTCATACCATATAACCTATTTCGTTATAACGTCATCCCACATAACGTAATACGTTATAACGTCATCCCATATTACGTAATACGTTATAACGTCATCCCATATATCGAAATACGTTGTAACGTCATCCCATATAACGTAATACATTATAACGTCATGCCATATAACGTAATTCGGTATCACGTCATACCATATAACCTATTACGTTAAACCGTCATACCATATAATCTATTACGTTATAACGTCATCCCATATAACGTAATACGTTATAACTTCATCCCATATGAAGTAATACGGTATAACGTCATACCATATAACCTATTTACGTTATAACGTCATACCATATAACGTATTAGGTTATAACGTCATGCCATATAACCTATTACGTTATAACGTCATACCATATAGCGTAATACGTTATAACGTTATACCATATAACCAATTACGTCATAACGCCATCCCATATATCGTAATACGTTATAACGTCATCCCATATAACGCAATACGTTATAACGTCGTCCCACATAACGTAATACGTTATAACGTCATCCCATATTACGTAATACGTTATGACGTCATCCCATATAAGGAAATACGTTATAACGTCTTCCCATATTACGTAATACGTTATAACGTCGTCCCACATAACGTAATACGTTATAACGTCATCCCGCATTACGTGATACGTTATAAAGTCATCCCATATAACGTAATACGTTATAACGTCATCCCATATAACGTAATACGGTATAACGTCATACCATATAACCTATTTACGTTATAACGTCATTCCATATAACGTAATACGTTATAACGTCATCCCATATAACGTAATACGTTATAACGTCATCCCATATAACGTAATACGGTATAACGTCATACCATATAACCTATTTACGTTATAACGTCATTCCATATAACGTAATACGTTATAACGTCATCCCATATAACGTAATACGTTATAACGTCATCCCATATAGCGCAATACGTTATAACGTCGTCCCACATAACGTAATACGTTATAACGTCATCCCATATTACGTAATACGTTATGACGTCATCCCATACAACGTAATTCGGTATAACGTCATCCCATATAACGTAATACGTTATAACGTCATACCATATAACGTAATTCGGTATAACGTCATACCATATAACCTATTACGTTATAACGTCATACCATATAACCTATTTCGTTATAGCGTCATCCCATATAACGTAATTTGGTATAACGTCATACCATATAACCTATTACGTTATAACGTCATACCGTATAACCTATTACGTTATAACGTCATCCCATATAACGTAATACGTTATAACATCATCCCATATGACGTAATACGGTATAACGTCATACCATATAACCTATTTACGTTATAACGTCATACCATATAACGTATTACGTTATAACGTCATACCATATAACCTATTTACGTTATAACGTCATACCATATAACGTATTACGTTATAACGTCATACCATATAACCTATTACGTGATAACGTCATACCATATAGCGTAATACGTTATAACGTTATACCATATAACCAATTACGTTATAACGTCATCCCATATAACGTAATACGTTATAACGTCATCCCATATAACGTAATACGTTATAACGTCATCCCATATAACGCAATACGTTATAACGTCGTCCCACATAACTTAATACGTTATAACGTCATCCCATATTACGTAATACGTTATAACGTCATCCCATGTAACGTAATACGGTATAACGTCATACCATATAACCTATTTACGATATAACGTCATACCATATAACGTATTACGTTATAACGTCATCCCATATAACGTAATACATTATAACGTCATCCCATATAACGTAATACATTATAACGTCATCCCATATAACGTAATACGTTATAACGTCATACCATATAACCTATTTACGTTATAACGTCATACCATATAACGTATTACGTTATAACGTCATACCATATAACCTATTTACGTTATAACGTCATACCATATAACGTATTACGTTATAACGTCATACCATATAACCTATTACGTGATAGCGTCATACCATATAGCGTAATACGTTATAACGTTATACCATATAAGCAATTACGTTATAACGTCATCCCATATAACGTAATACGTTATAACGTCATCCCATATAACGTAATACGTTATAACGTCGTCCCACATAACTTAATACGTTATAACGTCATCCCATATTACGTAATACGTTATAACGTCATCCCATGTAACGTAATACGGTATATCGTCATACCATATAACCTATTTACGTTATAACGTCATCCCATATAACGTAATACGTTATAACGTCATACCATATAACCTATTTACGTTATAACGTCATACCATATAACGTATTACGTTATAACGTCATACCATATAACCTATTTACGTTATAACGTCATACCATATAACGTATTACGTTATAACGTCATACCATATAACCTATTACGTGATAACGTCATACCATATAGCGTAATACGTTATAACGTTATACCATATAAGCAATTACGTTATAACGTCATCCCATATATCGAAATACGTTGTAACGTCATCCCATATAACGTAATACATTATAACGTCATGCCATATAACGTAATTCGGTATAACGTCATACCATATAACCTATTACGTTATAACGTCATACCATATAATCTATTACGTTATAACGTCATCCCATATAACGTAATACGTTATAACGTCATCCCATATGACGTAATACGGTATAACGTCATACCATATAACCTATTTACGTTATAACGTCATACCATATAACGTATTAGGTTATAACGTCATACCATATAACCTATTACGTTATAACGTCATACCATATAGCGTAATACGTTATAACGTTATACCGTATAACCAATTACGTTATGACGTCATCCCGTATAACGTAATACGTTATAACGTCATCCCATATAACGTAATACGTTATAACGTCATCCCATATAACGCAATACGTTATAACGTCGTCCCACATAACGTAATAAGTTATAACGTCATCCCATATTACGTAATACGTTATAACGTCGTCCCACATAACTTAATACGTTATAACGTCATCCCATATTACGTAATACGTTATAACGTCATCCCATGTAACGTAATACGGTATAACGTCATACCATATAACCTATTTACGTTATAACGTCATACCATATAACGTATTAGGTTATAACGTCATACCATATAACCTATTACGTTATAACGTCATACCATATAGCGTAATACGTTATAACGTTATACCGTATAACCAATTACGTTATGACGTCATCCCGTATAACGTATTACGTTATAACGTCATACCATATAACCTATTACGTGATAACGTCATACCATATAGCGTAATACGTTATAACGTTATACCATATAAGCAATTACGTTATAACGTCATCCCATATAACGTAATACGTTATAACGTCATCCCATATAACGTAATACGTTATGACGTCATCCCATATAAGGAAATACGTTATAACGTCATCCCATGTAACGTAATACGGTATAACGTCATACCATATAACCTATTTACGTTATAACGTCATACCATATAACGTATTAGGTTATAACGTCATACCATATAACCTATTACGTTATAACGTCATACCATATAGCGTAATACGTTATAACGTTATACCATATAACCAATTACGTCATAACGCCATCCCATATATCGTAATACGTTATAACGTCATCCCATATAACGCAATACGTTATAACGTCGTCCCACATAACGTAATACGTTATAACGTCATCCCATATTACGTAATACGTTATGACGTCATCCCATATAAGGAAATACGTTATAACGTCTTCCCATATTACGTAATACGTTATAACGTCGTCCCACATAACGTAATACGTTATAACGTCATCCCGCATTACGTGATACGTTATAAAGTCATCCCATATAACGTAATACGTTATAACGTCATCCCATATAACGTAATACGGTATAACGTCATACCATATAACGTAATACGTTATAACGTCATACCATATAACGTAATACGTTATAACGTTATACCATATAACGCAATACGTTATAACGTCGTCCCACATAACGTAATACGTTATAACGTCATCCTATATTACGTAATACGATATAACGTCATCCCATATAAGGAAATACGTTATAACGACATCCCATAGTACGCAATACGTTATAACGTCATACCATATAGCGTAATACGTTATAACGTTATACCATATAACCAATTACGTCATAACGCCATCCCATATATCGTAATACGTTATAACGTCATCCCATATAACGCAATACGTTATAACGTCGTCCCACATAACGTAATACGTTATAACGTCATCCCGCATTACGTGATACGTTATAAAGTCATCCCATATAACGTAATACGTTATAACGTCATCCCATATAACGTAATACGTTATAACGTCATACCATATAACGTAATACGTTATAACGTTATACCATATAACGCAATACGTTATAACGTCGTCCCACATAACGTAATACGTTATAACGTCATCCTATATTACGTAATACGATATAACGTCATCTCATATAAGGAAATACGTTATAACGACATCCCATAGTACGCAATACGTTATAACGTCATCCCATACAACGTAATTCGGTATAACGTCATCCCATATAACGAAATACGTTATAACGTCATCCCGTATAACGTAATACGTTATAACGTCATCCCATATAACGTGATTCGGTATAACGTCGTACCGTATAACCTATTAAGTTATAACGTCATACCATATAACCTATTACGTTATAACGTCATCCCATATAACGTAATACGGTATAACGTCATACCATATAACCTATTTACGTTATAACGTCATTCCATATAACGTAATACGTTATAACGTCATCCCATATAACGTAATACGTTATAACGTCATCCCATATTACGTAATACGTTATAACGTCATACCATATAACGTAATACGTTATAACGTCATACCATATAACCTATTTCGTTATAACGTCATCCCACATAACGTAATACGTTATAACGTCATCCCATATTACGTAATACGTTATAACGTCATCCCATATATCGAAATACGTTGTAACGTCATCCCATATAACGTAATACATTATAACGTCATGCCATATAACGTAATTCGGTATCACGTCATACCATATAACCTATTACGTTAAACCGTCATACCATATAATCTATTACGTTATAACGTCATCCCATATAACGTAATACGTTATAACGTCATCCCATATGAAGTAATACGGTATAACGTCATACCATATAACCTATTTACGTTATAACGTCATACCATATAACGTATTAGGTTATAACGTCATGCCATATAACCTATTACGTTATAACGTCATACCATATAGCGTAATACGTTATAACGTTATACCATATAACCAATTACGTCATAACGCCATCCCATATATCGTAATACGTTATAACGTCATCCCATATAACGCAATACGTTATAACGTCGTCCCACATAACGTAATACGTTATAACGTCATCCCATATTACGTAATACGTTATGACGTCATCCCATATAAGGAAATACGTTATAACGTCTTCCCATATTACGTAATACGTTATAACGTCGTCCCACATAACGTAATACGTTATAACGTCATCCCGCATTACGTGATACGTTATAAAGTCATCCCATATAACGTAATACGTTATAACGTCATCCCATATAACGTAATACGGTATAACGTCATACCATATAACCTATTTACGTTATAACGTCATTCCATATAACGTAATACGTTATAACGTCATCCCATATAACGTAATACGTTATAACGTCATCCCATATAACGTAATACGGTATAACGTCATACCATATAACCTATTTACGTTATAACGTCATTCCATATAACGTAATACGTTATAACGTCATCCCATATAACGTAATACGTTATAACGTCATCCCATATAGCGCAATACGTTATAACGTCGTCCCACATAACGTAATACGTTATAACGTCATCCCATATTACGTAATACGTTATGACGTCATCCCATACAACGTAATTCGGTATAACGTCATCCCATATAACGTAATACGTTATAACGTCATACCATATAACGTAATTCGGTATAACGTCATACCATATAACCTATTACGTTATAACGTCATACCATATAACCTACTACGTTATAGCGTCATCCCATATAACGTAATACGTTATAACGTCATCCCATATGACGCAATACGGTATAACGTCATACCATATAACCTATTTACGTTATAACGTCATACCATATAACGTATTACGTTATAACGTTATACCATATAACCTATTACGTTGTAACGTCATACCATATAGCGTAATACGTTATAACGTTAGACCATATAACGCAATACGTTATAACGTCATCCCATATTACGTTATACGTTATAACGTCATACCATATAACGTAATGCGTTATAACGTCATACCATATAACGCAATACGTTATAACGTCGTCCCACATAACGTAATAAGTTATAACGTCATCCCATATTACGTAATACGTTATAACGTCATACCATATAACGTAATGCGTTATAACGTCATACCATATAACCTATTTCGTTATAACGTCATCCCATATAACGTAATACGTTATAACGTCATACCATATAACGCAATACGTTATAACGTCATCCCATATAACGCAATACGTTATAACGTCGTCCCACGTAACGTAATACGTTATAAGGTCATCCCATATTACGTAATACGTTATAACGTCATACCATATAACGTAATACGTTATAACGTCATCCCACATAACGTAATACGTTATAACGTCATCCCATATTACGTAATACGTTATAACGTCATCCCATATATCGAAATACGTTGTAACGTCATCTCATATAACGTAATACATTATAACGTCATGCCATATAACGTAATTCGGTATAACGTCATACCATATTACCTATTACGTTATAACGTCATACCATATAATCTATTACGTTATAACGTCATCCCATATAACG
Source organism: Bombus vancouverensis nearcticus (assembly GCF_051014615.1). Classification (NCBI taxonomy): domain Eukaryota; kingdom Metazoa; phylum Arthropoda; class Insecta; order Hymenoptera; family Apidae; genus Bombus; species Bombus vancouverensis. The sequence continues at coordinate 1,307,938 of NW_027468912.1, forward strand.
TAATACGTTATAACGTCATCCCATATGACGTAATACGGTATAACGTCATACCATATAACCTATTTACGTTATAACGTCATACCATATAACGTATTAGGTTATAACGTCATACCATATAACCTATTACGCTATAACGTCATACCATATAGCGTAATACGTTATAACGTTATACCATATAACCAATTACGTCATAACGCCATCCCATATATCGTAATACGTTATAACGTCATCCCATATAACGTAATACGTTATAACGTCATCCCATATAACGCAATACGTTATAACGTCGTCCCGCATTACGTGATACGTTATAAAGTCATCCCATATAACGTAATACGTTATAACGTCATCCCATATAACGTAATACGTTATAACGTCATACCATATAACGTAATACGTTATAACGTTATACCATATAACGCAATACGTTATAACGTCGTCCCACATAACGTAATACGTTATAACGTCATCCTATATTACGTAATACGATATAACGTCATCCCATATAAGGAAATACGTTATAACGACATCCCATAGTACGCAATACGTTATAACGTCATACCATATAGCGTAATACGTTATAACGTTATACCATATAACCAATTACGTCATAACGCCATCCCATATATCGTAATACGTTATAACGTCATCCCATATAACGCAATACGTTATAACGTCGTCCCACATAACGTAATACGTTATAACGTCATCCCGCATTACGTGATACGTTATAAAGTCATCCCATATAACGTAATACGTTATAACGTCATCCCATATAACGTAATACGTTATAACGTCATACCATATAACGTAATACGTTATAACGTTATACCATATAACGCAATACGTTATAACGTCGTCCCACATAACGTAATACGTTATAACGTCATCCTATATTACGTAATACGATATAACGTCATCTCATATAAGGAAATACGTTATAACGACATCCCATAGTACGCAATACGTTATAACGTCATCCCATACAACGTAATTCGGTATAACGTCATCCCATATAACGAAATACGTTATAACGTCATCCCGTATAACGTAATACGTTATAACGTCATCCCATATAACGTGATTCGGTATAACGTCGTACCGTATAACCTATTAAGTTATAACGTCATACCATATAACCTATTACGTTATAACGTCATCCCATATAACGTAATACGGTATAACGTCATACCATATAACCTATTTACGTTATAACGTCATTCCATATAACGTAATACGTTATAACGTCATCCCATATAACGTAATACGTTATAACGTCATCCCATATTACGTAATACGTTATAACGTCATACCATATAACGTAATACGTTATAACGTCATACCATATAACCTATTTCGTTATAACGTCATCCCACATAACGTAATACGTTATAACGTCATCCCATATTACGTAATACGTTATAACGTCATCCCATATATCGAAATACGTTGTAACGTCATCCCATATAACGTAATACATTATAACGTCATGCCATATAATGTAATTCGGTATAACGTCATACCATATAACCTATTACGTTAAACCGTCATACCATATAATCTATTACGTTATAACGTCATCCCATATAACGTAATACGTTATAACGTCATCCCATATGAAGTAATACGGTATAACGTCATACCATATAACCTATTTACGTTATAACGTCATACCATATAACGTATTAGGTTATAACGTCATGCCATATAACCTATTACGTTATAACGTCATACCATATAGCGTAATACGTTATAACGTTATACCATATAACCAATTACGTCATAACGCCATCCCATATATCGTAATACGTTATAACGTCATCCCATATAACGCAATACGTTATAACGTCGTCCCACATAACGTAATACGTTATAACGTCATCCCATATTACGTAATACGTTATGACGTCATCCCATATAAGGAAATACGTTATAACGACTTCCCATATTACGTAATACGTTATAACGTCGTCCCACATAACGTAATACGTTATAACGTCATCCCGCATTACGTGATACGTTATAAAGTCATCCCATATAACGTAATACGTTATAACGTCATCCCATATAACGTAATACGGTATGACGTCATACCATATAACGTAATACGTTATAACGTCATACCATATAACGTAATACGTTATAACGTTATACCATATAACGCAATACGTTATAACGTCGTCCCACATAACGTAATACGTTATAACGTCATCCTATATTACGTAATACGATATAACGTCATCCCATATAAGGAAATACGTTATAACGACATCCCATAGTACGCAATACGTTATAACGTCATACCATATAGCGTAATACGTTATAACGTTATACCATATAACCAATTACGTCATAACGCCATCCCATATATCGTAATACGTTATAACGTCATCCCATATAACGCAATACGTTATAACGTCGTCCCACATAACGTAATACGTTATAACGTCATCCCTCATTACGTGATACGTTATAAAGTCATCCCATATAACGTAATACGTTATAACGTCATCCCATATAACGTAATACGTTATAACGTCATACCATATAACGTAATACGTTATAACGTTATACCATATAACGCAATACGTTATAACGTCGTCCCACATAACGTAATACGTTATAACGTCATCCTATATTACGTAATACGATATAACGTCATCTCATATAAGGAAATACGTTATAACGACATCCCATAGTACGCAATACGTTATAACGTCATCCCATACAACGTAATTCGGTATAACGTCATCCCATATAACGAAATACGTTATAACGTCATCCCGTATAACGTAATACGTTATAACGTCATCCCATATAACGTGATTCGGTATAACGTCGTACCGTATAACCTATTAAGTTATAACGTCATACCATATAACCTATTACGTTATAACGTCATCCCATATAACGTAATACGGTATAACGTCATACCATATAACCTATTTACGTTATAACGTCATTCCATATAACGTAATACGTTATAACGTCATCCCATATAACGTAATACGTTATAACGTCATCCCATATTACGTAATACGTTATAACGTCATACCATATAACGTAATACGTTATAACGTCATACCATATAACCTATTTCGTTATAACGTCATCCCACATAACGTAATACGTTATAACGTCATCCCATATTACGTAATACGTTATAACGTCATCCCATATATCGAAATACGTTGTAACGTCATCCCATATAACGTAATACATTATAACGTCATGCCATATAACGTAATTCGGTATAACGTCATACCATATAACCTATTACGTTAAACCGTCATACCATATAATCTATTACGTTATAACGTCATCCCATATAACGTAATACGTTATAACGTCATCCCATATGAAGTAATACGGTATAACGTCATACCATATAACCTATTTACGTTATAACGTCATACCATATAACGTATTAGGTTATAACGTCATGCCATATAACCTATTACGTTATAACGTCATACCATATAGCGTAATACGTTATAACGTTATACCATATAACCAATTACGTCATAACGCCATCCCATATATCGTAATACGTTATAACGTCATCCCATATAACGCAATACGTTATAACGTCGTCCCACATAACGTAATACGTTATAACGTCATCCCATATTACGTAATACGTTATGACGTCATCCCATATAAGGAAATACGTTATAACGTCTTCCCATATTACGTAATACGTTATAACGTCGTCCCACATAACGTAATACGTTATAACGTCATCCCGCATTACGTGATACGTTATAAAGTCATCCCATATAACGTAATACGTTATAACGTCATCCCATATAACGTAATACGGTATAACGTCATACCATATAACCTATTTACGTTATAACGTCATTCCATATAACGTAATACGTTATAACGTCATCCCATATAACGTAATACGTTATAACGTCATCCCATATAACGTAATACGGTATAACGTCATACCATATAACCTATTTACGTTATAACGTCATTCCATATAACGTAATACGTTATAACGTCATCCCATATAACGTAATACGTTATAACGTCATCCCATATAGCGCAATACGTTATAACGTCGTCCCACATAACGTAATACGTTATAACGTCATCCCATATTACGTAATACGTTATGACGTCATCCCATACAACGTAATTCGGTATAACGTCATCCCATATAACGTAATACGTTATAACGTCATACCATATAACGTAATTCGGTATAACGTCATACCATATAACCTATTACGTTATAACGTCATACCATATAACCTACTACGTTATAGCGTCATCCCATATAACGTAATACGTTATAACGTCATCCCATATGACGCAATACGGTATAACGTCATACCATATAACCTATTTACGTTATAACGTCATACCATATAACGTATTACGTTATAACGTTATACCATATAACCTATTACGTTGTAACGTCATACCATATAGCGTAATACGTTATAACGTTATACCATATAACGCAATACGTTATAACGTCATCCCATATTACGTTATACGTTATAACGTCATACCATATAACGTAATACGTTATAACGTCATACCATATAACCTGTTTCGTTATAACGTCATCCCACATAACGTAATAAGTTACAACGTCACACCATACAACGTAATACGTTATCACGTCATACCACATAACGTAAACCGTTATAACATCATGCCATATAACGTAATACGGTATAACGTCATACCATATAACCTATTTACGTTATAACGTCATCCCACATAACGTAATAAGTTACAACGTCACACCATACAACGTAATACGTTATCACGTCATACCACATAACGTAAACCGTTATAACATCATGCCATATAACGTAATACGGTATAACGTCATACCATATAACCTATTTACGTTATAGCGTCATACCATATAACCTATTTCGTTATAGTATCATCCCATATAACGTAATTCGGTATAACGTCATACCATATAACCTATTACGTTATAACGTCATACCATATAACCTATTACGTTATAACGTCATCCCATATAACGTAATACGTTATAACGTCATCCCATATGACGTAATACGGTATAACGTCATACCATATAACCTATTTACGTTATAACGTCATACCATATAACGTATTACGTTATAACGTCATACCATATAACCTATTTACGTTATAACGTCATACCATATAACGTATTACGTTATAACGTCGTACCATATAACCTATTACGTGATAACGTCATACCATATAGCGTAATACGTTATAACGTTATACCATACAACCAATTACGTTATAACGTCATCCCATATAACGTAATACGTTATAACGTCATCCCATATAACGTAATACGTTATAGCGTCATCCCATATAACGCAATACGTTATAACGTCGTCCCACATAACTTAATACGTTATAACGTCATCCCATATTACGTAATACGTTATAACGTCATCCCATATAACGTAATACGGTATAACGTCATACCATATGACCTATTTACGTTACAACGTCATACCATATAACGTAATACGTTATAACGTCATCCCATATAACGCAATACGTTATAACGTCGTCCCACATAACGTAATACGTTATAACGTCATACCATATAACGTAATACGTTATACCGTCATACCATATAAAATATTATGTTATAACGTCACACCATATAACGTAATACGTTATAACGTCATCCCATTTAACGCAATACGTTATAACGTCGTCCCACATAACGTAATACGTTATGACGTCATCCCATATAACGTAATACGTTATAACGTCATCCCATATTACGTAATACGTTATAACGTCATCCCATACAACGTAATTCGGTATAACGTCATCCCATATAACGTAATACGTTATAACGTCATACCATATAACGTAATTCGGTATAACGTCATACCATATAACCTATTACGTTATAACGTCATACCATATAACCTACTACGTTATAGCGTCATCCCATATAACGTAATACGTTATAACGTCATCCCATATGACGCAATACGGTATAACGTCATACCATATAACCTATTTACGTTATAACGTCTTACCATATAACGTATTACGTTATAACGTTATACCATATAACCTATTACGTTGTAACGTCATACCATATAGCGTAATACGTTATAACGTTATACCATATAACGCAATACGTTATAACGTCATCCCATATAACGCAATACGTTATAACGTCGTCCCACATAACGTAATACGTTATAACGTCATCCCATATTACGTTATACGTTATAACGTCATACCATATAACGTAATACGTTATAACGTCATACCATATAACCTATTTCGTTATAACGTCATCCCACATAACGTAATACGTCACAACGTCACACCATATAACGTAATACGTTATAACGTCATACCACATAACGTAAACCGTTATAACATCATGCCATATAACGTAATACGGTATAACGTCATACCATATAACCTATTTACGTTATAACGTCATACCATATAACCTATTTCGTTATAGCGTCATCCCATATAACGTAATTTGGTATAACGTCATACCATATAACCTATTACGTTATAACGTCATACCGTATAACCTATTACGTTATAACGTCATCCCATATAACGTAATACGTTATAACATCATCCCATATGACGTAATACGGTATAACGTCATACCATATAACCTATTTACGTTATAACGTCATACCATATAACGTATTACGTTATAACGTCATACCATATAACCTATTTACGTTATAACGTCATACCATATAACGTATTACGTTATAACGTCATACCATATAACCTATTACGTGATAACGTCATACCATATAGCGTAATACGTTATAACGTTATACCATATAACCAATTACGTTATAACGTCATCCCATATAACGTAATACGTTATAACGTCATCCCATATAACGTAATACGTTATAACGTCATCAAATATAACGCAATACGTTATAACGTCGTCCCACATAACTTAATACGTTATAACGTCATCCCATATTACGTAATACGTTATAACGTCATCCCATGTAACGTAATACGGTATAACGTCATACCATATAACCTATTTACGATATAACGTCATACCATATAACGTATTACGTTATAACATCATCCCATATAACGTAATACATTATAACGTCATCCCATATAACGTAATACATTATAACGTCATCCCATATAACGTAATACGTTATAACGTCATACCATATAACCTATTTACGTTATAACGTCATACCATATAACGTATTACGTTATAACGTCATACCATATAACCTATTTACGTTATAACGTCATACCATATAACGTATTACGTTATAACGTCATACCATATAACCTATTACGTGATAACGTCATACCATATAGCGTAATACGTTATAACGTTATACCATATAAGCAATTACGTTATAACGTCATCCCATATAACGTAATACGTTATAACGTCATCCCATATAACGTAATACGTTATAACGTCGTCCCACATAACTTAATACGTTATAACGTCATCCCATATTACGTAATACGTTATAACGTCATCCCATGTAACGTAATACGGTATATCGTCATACCATATAACCTATTTACGTTATAACGTCATCCCATATAACGTAATACGTTATAACGTCATACCATATAACCTATTTACGTTATAACGTCATACCATATAACGTATTACGTTATAACGTCATACCATATAACCTATTTACGTTATAACGTCATACCATATAACGTATTACGTTATAACGTCATACCATATAACCTATTACGTGATAACGTCATACCATATAGCGTAATACGTTATAACGTTATACCATATAAGCAATTACGTTATAACGTCATCCCATATATCGAAATACGTTGTAACGTCATCCCATATAACGTAATACATTATAACGTCATGCCATATAACGTAATTCGGTATAACGTCATACCATATAACCTATTACGTTATAACGTCATACCATATAATCTATTACGTTATAACGTCATCCCATATAACGTAATACGTTATAACGTCATCCCATATGACGTAATACGGTATAACGTCATACCATATAACCTATTTATGTTATAACGTCATACCATATAACGTATTAGGTTATAACGTCATACCATATAACCTATTACGTTATAACGTCATACCATATAGCGTAATACGTTATAACGTTATACCGTATAACCAATTACGTTATGACGTCATCCCGTATAACGTAATACGTTATAACGTCATCCCATATAACGTAATACGTTATAACGTCATCCCATATAACGCAATACGTTATAACGTCGTCCCACATAACGTAATAAGTTATAACGTCATCCCATATTACGTAATACGTTATAACGTCATACCATATAACGTAATGCGTTATAACGTCATACCATATAACCTATTTCGTTATAACGTCATCCCATATAACGTAATACGTTATAACGTCATACCATATAACGCAATACGTTATAACGTCATCCCATATAACGCAATACGTTATAACGTCGTCCCACGTAACGTAATACGTTATAAGGTCATCCCATATTACGTAATACGTTATAACGTCATACCATATAACGTAATACGTTATAGCGTCATCCCACATAACGTAATACGTTATAACGTCATCCCATATTACGTAATACGTTATAACGTCATCCCATATATCGAAATACGTTGTAACGTCATCTCATATAACGTAATACATTATAACGTCATGCCATATAACGTAATTCGGTATAACGTCATACCATATTACCTATTACGTTACAACGTCATACCATATAATCTATTACGTTATAACGTCATCCCATATAACGTAATACGTTATAACGTCATCCCATATGACGTAATACGGTATAACGTCATACCATATAACCTATTTACGTTATAACGTCATACCATATAACGTATTAGGTTATAACGTCATACCATATAACCTATTACGCTATAACGTCATACCATATAGCGTAATACGTTATAACGTTATACCATATAACCAATTACGTCATAACGCCATCCCATATATCGTAATACGTTATAACGTCATCCCATATAACGCAATACGTTATAACGTCGTCCCACATAACGTAATACGTTATAACGTCATCCCGCATTACGTGATACGTTATAAAGTCATCCCATATAACGTAATACGTTATAACGTCATCCCATATAACGTAATACGTTATAACGTCATACCATATAACGTAATACGTTATAACGTTATACCATATAACGCAATACGTTATAACGTCGTCCCACATAACGTAATACGTTATAACGTCATCCTATATTACGTAATACGATATAACGTCATCTCATATAAGGAAATACGTTATAACGACATCCCATAGTACGCAATACGTTATAACGTCATACCATATAGCGTAATACGTTATAACGTTATACCATATAACCAATTACGTCATAACGCCATCCCATATATCGTAATACGTTATAACGTCATCCCATATAACGCAATACGTTATAACGTCGTCCCACATAACGTAATACGTTATAACGTTATACCATATAACGCAATACGTTATAACGTCGTCCCACATAACGTAATACGTTATAACGTCATCCTATATTACGTAATACGATATAACGTCATCTCATATAAGGAAATACGTTATAACGACATCCCATAGTACGCAATACGTTATAACGTCATCCCATACAACGTAATTCGGTATAACGTCATCCCATATAACGAAATACGTTATAACGTCATCCCGTATAACGTAATACGTTATAACGTCATCCCATATAACGTGATTCGGTATAACGTCGTACCGTATAACCTATTAAGTTATAACGTCATACCATATAACCTATTACGTTATAACGTCATCCCATATAACGTAATACGGTATAACGTCATACCATATAACCTATTTACGTTATAACGTCATTCCATATAACGTAATACGTTATAACGTCATCCCATATAACGTAATACGTTATAACGTCATCCCATATTACGTAATACGTTATAACGTCATACCATATAACGTAATACGTTATAACGTCATACCATATAACCTATTTCGTTATAACGTCATCCCACATAACGTAATACGTTATAACGTCATCCCATATTACGTAATACGTTATAACGTCATCCCATATATCGAAATACGTTGTAACGTCATCCCATATAACGTAATACATTATAACGTCATGCCATATAACGTAATTCGGTATAACGTCATACCATATAACCTATTACGTTAAACCGTCATACCATATAATCTATTACGTTATAACGTCATCCCATATAACGTAATACGTTATAACGTCATCCCATATGAAGTAATACGGTATAACGTCATACCATATAACCTATTTACGTTATAACGTCATACCATATAACGTATTAGGTTATAACGTCATGCCATATAACCTATTACGTTATAACGTCATACCATATAGCGTAATACGTTATAACGTTATACCATATAACCAATTACGTCATAACGCCATCCCATATATCGTAATACGTTATAACGTCATCCCATATAACGCAATACGTTATAACGTCGTCCCACATAACGTAATACGTTATAACGTCATCCCATATTACGTAATACGTTATGACGTCATCCCATATAAGGAAATACGTTATAACGTCTTCCCATATTACGTAATACGTTATAACGTCGTCCCACATAACGTAATACGTTATAACGTCATCCCGCATTACGTGATACGTTATAAAGTCATCCCATATAACGTAATACGTTATAACGTCATCCCATATAACGTAATACGGTATAACGTCATACCATATAACCTATTTACGTTATAACGTCATTCCATATAACGTAATACGTTATAACGTCATCCCATATAACGTAATACGTTATAACGTCATCCCATATAACGTAATACGGTATAACGTCATACCATATAACCTATTTACGTTATAACGTCATTCCATATAACGTAATACGTTATAACGTCATCCCATATTACGTAATACGTTATGACGTCATCCCATACAACGTAATTCGGTATAACGTCATCCCATATAACGTAATACGTTATAACGTCATACCATATAACGTAATTCGGTATAACGTCATACCATATAACCTATTACGTTATAACGTCATACCATATAACCTACTACGTTATAGCGTCATCCCATATAACGTAATACGTTATAACGTCATCCCATATGACGCAATACGGTATAACGTCATACCATATAACCTATTTACGTTATAACGTCATACCATATAACGTATTACGTTATAACGTTATACCATATAACCTATTACGTTGTAACGTCATACCATATAGCGTAATACGTTATAACGTTATACCATATAACGCAATACGTTATAACGTCATCTCATATAACGTAATACGGTATAACGTCATACCATATAACCTATTTACGTTATAACGTCATTCCATATAACGTAATACGTTATAACGTCATCCCATATAACGTAATACGTTATAACGTCATACCACATAACGTAAACCGTTATAACATCATGCCATATAACGTAATACGGTATAACGTCATACCATATAACCTATTTACGTTATAACGTCATACCATATAACGTATTACGTTATAACGTCATACCATATAACCTATTTACGATATAACATCATACCATATAACGTATTACGTTATAACGTCATACCATATAACCTATTTACGTTATAACGTCATACCATATAACGTATTACGTTATAACGTCATACCATATAACCTATTACGTGATAACGTCATACCATATAGCGTAATACGTTATAACGTTATACCATATAACCAATTACGTTATAACGTCATCCCATATAACGCAATACGTTATAACGTCGTCCCACGTAACGTAATACGTTATAACGTCATCCCATATTACGTTATACGTTATAACGTCATACCATATAACCTATTTACGTTATAACGTCATACCATATAACGTATTACGTTATAACGTCATACCATATAACCTATTTACGTTATAACGTCATCCCATATAGCGCAATACGTTATAACGTCGTCCCACATAACGTAATACGTTATAACGTCATCCCATATTACGTAATACGTTATGACGTCATCCCATACAACGTAATTCGGTATAACGTCATCCCATATAACGTAATACGTTATAACGTCATACCATATAACGTAATTCGGTATAACGTCATACCATATAACCTATTACGTTATAACGTCATACCATATAACCTACTACGTTATAGCGTCATCCCATATAACGTAATACGTTATAACGTCATCCCATATGACGCAATACGGTATAACGTCATACCATATAACCTATTTACGTTATAACGTCATACCATATAACGTATTACGTTATAACGTTATACCATATAACCTATTACGTTGTAACGTCATACCATATAGCGTAATACGTTATAACGTTATACCATATAACGCAATACGTTATAACGTCATCTCATATAACGTAATACGGTATAACGTCATACCATATAACCTATTTACGTTATAACGTCATTCCATATAACGTAATACGTTATAACGTCATCCCATATAACGTAATACGTTATAACGTCATACCACATAACGTAAACCGTTATAACATCATGCCATATAACGTAATACGGTATAACGTCATACCATATAACCTATTTACGTTATAACGTCATACCATATAACGTATTACGTTATAACGTCATACCATATAACCTATTTACGATATAACATCATACCATATAACGTATTACGTTATAACGTCATACCATATAACCTATTTACGTTATAACGTCATACCATATAACGTATTACGTTATAACGTCATACCATATAACCTATTACGTGATAACGTCATACCATATAGCGTAATACGTTATAACGTTATACCACATAACCAATTACGTTATAACGTCATCCCATATAACGCAATACGTTATAACGTCGTCCCACGTAACGTAATACGTTATAACGTCATCCCATATTACGTTATACGTTATAACGTCATACCATATAACCTATTTACGTTATAACGTCATACCATATAACGTATTACGTTATAACGTCATACCATATAACCTATTTACGTTATAACGTCATACCATATAACGTATTACGTTATAACGTCATACCATATAACCTATTACGTGATAACGTCATACCATATAGCGTAATACGTTATAACGTTATACCATATAACCAATTACGTTATAACGTCATCCCGTATAACGGAATACGTTATAACGTCATCCCATATAACGTATTACGTTATAACGTCATACCATATAACCTATTTACGTTATAACGTCATACCATATAACGTATTACGTTATAACGTCATACCATATAACCTATTTACGTTATAACGTCATACCATATAACGTATTACGTTATAACGTCATACCATATAACCTATTACGTGATAACGTCATACCATATAGCGTAATACGTTATAACGTTATACCATATAACCAATTACGTTATAACGTCATCCCGTATAACGGAATACGTTATAACGTCATCCCATATAACGTATTACGTTATAACGTCATACCATATAACCTATTTACGTTATAACGTCATACCATATAACGTATTACGTTATAACGTCATACCATATAACCTATTTCGTGATAACGTCATACCATATAGCGTAATACGTTATAACGTTATACCATATAAGCAATTACGTTATAAAGTCATCCCATATAACGTAATACGTTATAACGTCATCCCATATAACGTAATACGTTATAACGTCGTCCCACATAACTTAATACGTTATAACGTCATCCCATATTACGTAATACGTTATAACGTCATCCCATGTAACGTAATACGTTATAACGTCATCCCATATATCGAAATACGTTGTAACGTCATCCCATATAACGTAATACATTATAACGTCATGCCATATAACGTAATTCGGTATAACGTCATACCATATAACCTATTACGTTATAACGTCATACCATATAACGTATTACGTTATAACGTCATACCATATAACCTATTACGTGATAACGTCATACCATATAGCGTAATACGTTATAACGTTATACCATATAACCAATTACGTTATAACGTCATCCCGTATAACGGAATACGTTATAACGTCATCCCATATAACGTATTACGTTATAACGTCATACCATATAACCTATTTACGTTATAACGTCATACCATATAACGTATTACGTTATAACGTCATACCATATAACCTATTTCGTGATAACGTCATACCATATAGCGTAATACGTTATAACGTTATACCATATAAGCAATTACGTTATAAAGTCATCCCATATAACGTAATACGTTATAACGTCATCCCATATAACGTAATACGTTATAACGTCGTCCCACATAACTTAATACGTTATAACGTCATCCCATATTACGTAATACGTTATAACGTCATCCCATGTAACGTAATACGTTATAACGTCATCCCATATATCGAAATACGTTGTAACGTCATCCCATATAACGTAATACATTATAACGTCATGCCATATAACGTAATTCGGTATAACGTCATACCATATAACCTATTACGTTATAACGTCATACCATATAATCTATTACGTTATAACGTCATCCCATATAACGTAATACGTTATAACGTCATCCCATATGACGTAATACGGTATAACGTCATACCATATAACCTATTTACGTTATAACGTCATACCATATAACGTATTAGGTTATAACGTCATACCATATATCCTATTACGTTATAACGTCATACCATATAGCGTAATACGTTATAACGATATACCATATAACCAATTACGTTATGACGTCATCCCATATAACGTAATACGTTATAACGTCATCCCATATAACGTAATACGTTATAACGTCATCCCATATAACGCAATACGTTATAACGTCGACCCACATAACGTAATAAGTTATAACGTCATCCCATATTACGTAATACGTTAGAACGTCATACCATATAACGTAATACGTTATAACGTCATACCATATAACCTATTTCGTTATAACGTCATCCCATATAACGTAATACGTTATAACGTCATACCATATAACGCAATACGTTATAACGTCATCCCATATAACGCAATACGTTATAACGTCGTCCCACGTAACGTAATACGTTATAACGTCATCCCATATTACGTAATACGTTATAACGTCATACCATATAACGTAATACGTTATAACGTCGTCCCACATAACTTAATACGTTATAACGTCATCCCATATTACGTAATACGTTATAACGTCATCCCATGTAACGTAATACGGTATAACGTCATACCATATAACCTATTTACGTTATAACGTCATACCATATAACGTAATACGTTATAACGTCATACCATATAACCTATTTACGATATAACGTCATACCATATAACGTATTACGTTATAACGTCATCCCATATAACGTAATACATTATAACGTCATCCCATATAACGTAATACGTTATAACGTCATACCATATAACCTATTTACGTTATAACGTCATACCATATAACGTATTACGTTATAACGTCATACCATATAACCTATTTACGTTATAACGTCATACCATATAACGTATTACGTTATAACGTCATACCATATAACCTATTACGTGATAACGTCATACCATATAGCGTAATACGTTATAACGTCGTCCCACATAACCTAATACGTTATAACGTCATCCCATATTACGTAATACGTTATAACGTCATACCATATAACGTATTAGGTTATAACGTCATGCCATATAACCTATTACGTTATAACGTCATACCATATAGCGTAATACGTTATAACGTTATACCATATAACCAATTACGTCATAACGCCATCCCATATATCGTAATACGTTATAACGTCATCCCATATAACGCAATACGTTATAACGTCGTCCCACATAACGTAATACGTTATAACGTCATCCCATATTACGTAATACGTTATGACGTCATCCCATATAAGGAAATACGTTATAACGTCTTCCCATATTACGTAATACGTTATAACGTCGTCCCACATAACGTAATACGTTATAACGTCATCCCGCATTACGTGATACGTTATAAAGTCATCCCATATAACGTAATACGTTATAACGTCATCCCATATAACGTAATACGGTATAACGTCATACCATATAACCTATTTACGTTATAACGTCATTCCATATAACGTAATACGTTATAACGTCATCCCATATAACGTAATACGTTATAACGTCATCCCATATAACGTAATACGGTATAACGTCATACCATATAACCTATTTACGTTATAACGTCATTCCATATAACGTAATACGTTATAACGTCATCCCATATTACGTAATACGTTATGACGTCATCCCATACAACGTAATACGTTATAACGTCATCCCATATGAAGTAATACGGTATAACGTCATACCATATAACCTATTTACGTTATAACGTCATACCATATAACGTATTAGGTTATAACGTCATGCCATATAACCTATTACGTTATAACGTCATACCATATAGCGTAATACGTTATAACGTTATACCATATAACCAATTACGTCATAACGCCATCCCATATATCGTAATACGTTATAACGTCATCCCATATAACGCAATACGTTATAACGTCGTCCCACATAACGTAATACGTTATAACGTCATCCCATATTACGTAATACGTTATGACGTCATCCCATATAAGGAAATACGTTATAACGTCTTCCCATATTACGTAATACGTTATAACGTCGTCCCACATAACGTAATACGTTATAACGTCATCCCGCATTACGTGATACGTTATAAAGTCATCCCATATAACGTAATACGTTATAACGTCATCCCATATAACGTAATACGGTATAACGTCATACCATATAACCTATTTACGTTATAACGTCATTCCATATAACGTAATACGTTATAACGTCATCCCATATAACGTAATACGTTATAACGTCATCCCATATAACGTAATACGGTATAACGTCATACCATATAACCTATTTACGTTATAACGTCATTCCATATAACGTAATACGTTATAACGTCATCCCATATTACGTAATACGTTATGACGTCATCCCATACAACGTAATTCGGTATAACGTCATCCCATATAACGTAATACGTTATAACGTCATACCATATAACGTAATTCGGTATAACGTCATACCATATAACCTATTACGTTATAACGTCATACCATATAGCGTAATACGTTATAACGTTATACCATATAACCAATTACGTCATAACGCCATCCCATATATCGTAATACGTTATAACGTCATCCCATATAACGCAATACGTTATAACGTCGTCCCACATAACGTAATACGTTATAACGTCATCCCATATTACGTAATACGTTATGACGTCATCCCATATAAGGAAATACGTTATAACGTCTTCCCATATTACGTAATACGTTATAACGTCGTCCCACATAACGTAATACGTTATAACGTCATCCCGCATTACGTGATACGTTATAAAGTCATCCCATATAACGTAATACGTTATAACGTCATCCCATATAACGTAATACGGTATAACGTCATACCATATAACCTATTTACGTTATAACGTCATTCCATATAACGTAATACGTTATAACGTCATCCCATATAACGTAATACGTTATAACGTCATCCCATATAACGTAATACGGTATAACGTCATACCATATAACCTATTTACGTTATAACGTCATTCCATATAACGTAATACGTTATAACGTCATCCCATATTACGTAATACGTTATGACGTCATCCCATACAACGTAATTCGGTATAACGTCATCCCATATAACGTAATACGTTATAACGTCATACCATATAACGTAATTCGGTATAACGTCATACCATATAACCTATTACGTTATAACGTCATACCATATAACCTACTACGTTATAGCGTCATCCCATATAACGTAATACGTTATAACGTCATCCCATATGACGCAATACGGTATAACGTCATACCATATAACCTATTTACGTTATAACGTCATACCATATAACGTATTACGTTATAACGTTATACCATATAACCTATTACGTTGTAACGTCATACCATATAGCGTAATACGTTATAACGTTATACCATATAACGCAATACGTTATAACGTCATCTCATATAACGTAATACGGTATAACGTCATACCATATAACCTATTTACGTTATAACGTCATTCCATATAACGTAATACGTTATAACGTCATCCCATATAACGTAATACGTTATAACGTCATACCACATAACGTAAACCGTTATAACATCATGCCATATAACGTAATACGGTATAACGTCATACCATATAACCTATTTACGTTATAACGTCATACCATATAACGTATTACGTTATAACGTCATACCATATAACCTATTTACGATATAACATCATACCATATAACGTATTACGTTATAACGTCATACCATATAACCTATTTACGTTATAACGTCATACCATATAACGTATTACGTTATAACGTCATACCATATAACCTATTACGTGATAACGTCATACCATATAGCGTAATACGTTATAACGTTATACCATATAACCAATTACGTTATAACGTCATCCCATATAACGCAATACGTTATAACGTCGTCCCACGTAACGTAATACGTTATAACGTCATCCCATATTACGTTATACGTTATAACGTCATACCATATAACCTATTTACGTTATAACGTCATACCATATAACGTATTACGTTATAACGTCATACCATATAACCTATTTACGTTATAACGTCATCCCATATAGCGCAATACGTTATAACGTCGTCCCACATAACGTAATACGTTATAACGTCATCCCATATTACGTAATACGTTATGACGTCATCCCATACAACGTAATTCGGTATAACGTCATCCCATATAACGTAATACGTTATAACGTCATACCATATAACGTAATTCGGTATAACGTCATACCATATAACCTATTACGTTATAACGTCATACCATATAACCTACTACGTTATAGCGTCATCCCATATAACGTAATACGTTATAACGTCATCCCATATGACGCAATACGGTATAACGTCATACCATATAACCTATTTACGTTATAACGTCATACCATATAACGTATTACGTTATAACGTTATACCATATAACCTATTACGTTGTAACGTCATACCATATAGCGTAATACGTTATAACGTTATACCATATAACGCAATACGTTATAACGTCATCTCATATAACGTAATACGGTATAACGTCATACCATATAACCTATTTACGTTATAACGTCATTCCATATAACGTAATACGTTATAACGTCATCCCATATAACGTAATACGTTATAACGTCATACCACATAACGTAAACCGTTATAACATCATGCCATATAACGTAATACGGTATAACGTCATACCATATAACCTATTTACGTTATAACGTCATACCATATAACGTATTACGTTATAACGTCATACCATATAACCTATTTACGATATAACATCATACCATATAACGTATTACGTTATAACGTCATACCATATAACCTATTTACGTTATAACGTCATACCATATAACGTATTACGTTATAACGTCATACCATATAACCTATTACGTGATAACGTCATACCATATAGCGTAATACGTTATAACGTTATACCATATAACCAATTACGTTATAACGTCATCCCATATAACGTAATACGTTATAACGTCATCCCATATAACGTAATACGTTATAACGTCGTCCCACATAACTTAATACGTTATAACGTCATCCCATATTACGTAATACGTTATAACGTCATACCATATAACCTATTACGTGATAACGTCATACCATATAGCGTAATACGTTATAACGTTATACCATATAACCAATTACGTTATAACGTCATCCCATATAACGGAATACGTTATAACGTCATACCATATAACCTATTTACGATATAACATCATACCATATAACGTATTACGTTATAACGTCATACCATATAACCTATTTACGTTATAACGTCATACCATATAACGTATTACGTTATAACGTCATACCATATAACCTATTACGTGATAACGTCATACCATATAGCGTAATACGTTATAACGTTATACCATATAACCAATTACGTTATAACGTCATCCCATATTACGTTATACGTTATAACGTCATACCATATAACCTATTTACGTTATAACGTCATACCATATAACGTATTACGTTATAACGTCATACCATATAACCTATTTACGTTATAACGTCATACCATATAACGTATTACGTTATAACGTCATACCATATAACCTATTACGTGATAACGTCATACCATATAGCGTAATACGTTATAACGTTATACCATATAACCAATTACGTTATAACGTCATCCCATATAACGGAATACGTTATAACGTCATCCCATATAACGTATTACGTTATAACGTCATACCATATAACCTATTTACGTTATAACGTCATACCATATAACGTATTACGTTATAACGTCATACCATATAACCTATTTCGTGATAACGTCATACCATATAGCGTAATACGTTATAACGTTATACCATATAAGCAATTACGTTATAAAGTCATCCCATATAACGTAATACGTTATAACGTCATCCCATATAACGTAATACGTTATAACGTCGTCCCACATAACTTAATACGTTATAACGTCATCCCATATTACGTAATACGTTATAACGTCATCCCATGTAACGTAATACGTTATAACGTCATCCCATATATCGAAATACGTTGTAACGTCATCCCATATAACGTAATACATTATAACGTCATGCCATATAACGTAATTCGGTATAACGTCATACCATATAACCTATTACGTTATAACGTCATACCATATAACCTATTTACGTTATAACGTCATTCCATATAACGTAATACGTTATAACGTCATCCCATATAACGTAATACGTTATAACGTCATACCACATAACGTAAACCGTTATAACATCATGCCATATAACGTAATACGGTATAACGTCATACCATATAACCTATTTACGTTATAACGTCATACCATATAACGTATTACGTTATAACGTCATACCATATAACCTATTTACGATATAACATCATACCATATAACGTATTACGTTATAACGTCATACCATATAACCTATTTACGTTATAACGTCATACCATATAACGTATTACGTTATAACGTCATACCATATAACCTATTACGTGATAACGTCATACCATATAGCGTAATACGTTATAACGTTATACCATATAACCAATTACGTTATAACGTCATCCCATATAACGTAATACGTTATAACGTCATCCCATATAACGTAATACGTTATAACGTCGTCCCACATAACTTAATACGTTATAACGTCATCCCATATTACGTAATACGTTATAACGTCATACCATATAACCTATTACGTGATAACGTCATACCATATAGCGTAATACGTTATAACGTTATACCATATAACCAATTACGTTATAACGTCATCCCATATAACGGAATACGTTATAACGTCATACCATATAACCTATTTACGATATAACATCATACCATATAACGTATTACGTTATAACGTCATACCATATAACCTATTTACGTTATAACGTCATACCATATAACGTATTACGTTATAACGTCATACCATATAACCTATTACGTGATAACGTCATACCATATAGCGTAATACGTTATAACGTTATACCATATAACCAATTACGTTATAACGTCATCCCATATTACGTTATACGTTATAACGTCATACCATATAACCTATTTACGTTATAACGTCATACCATATAACGTATTACGTTATAACGTCATACCATATAACCTATTTACGTTATAACGTCATACCATATAACGTATTACGTTATAACGTCATACCATATAACCTATTACGTGACAACGTCACACCATATAGCGTAATACGTTATAACGTTATACCATATAACCAATTACGTTATAACGTCATCCCATATAACGGAATACGTTATAACGTCATCCCATATAACGTATTACGTTATAACGTCATACCATATAACCTATTTACGTTATAACGTCATACCATATAACGTATTACGTTATAACGTCATACCATATAACCTATTTCGTGATAACGTCATACCATATAGCGTAATACGTTATAACGTTATACCATATAAGCAATTACGTTATAAAGTCATCCCATATAACGTAATACGTTATAACGTCATCCCATATAACGTAATACGTTATAACGTCGTCCCACATAACTTAATACGTTATAACGTCATCCCATATTACGTAATACGTTATAACGTCATCCCATGTAACGTAATACGTTATAACGTCATCCCATATATCGAAATACGTTGTAACGTCATCCCATATAACGTAATACATTATAACGTCATGCCATATAACGTAATTCGGTATAACGTCATACCATATAACCTATTACGTTATAACGTCATACCATATAATCTATTACGTTATAACGTCATCCCATATAACGTAATACGTTATAACGTCATCCCATATGACGTAATACGGTATAACGTCATACCATATAACCTATTTACGTTATAACGTCATACCATATAACGTATTAGGTTATAACGTCATACCATATATCCTATTACGTTATAACGTCATACCATATAGCGTAATACGTTATAACGATATACCATATAACCAATTACGTTATGACGTCATCCCATATAACGTAATACGTTATAACGTCATCCCATATAACGTAATACGTTATAACGTCATCCCATATAACGCAATACGTTATAACGTCGACCCACATAACGTAATAAGTTATAACGTCATCCCATATTACGTAATACGTTAGAACGTCATACCATATAACGTAATACGTTATAACGTCATACCATATAACCTATTTCGTTATAACGTCATCCCATATAACGTAATACGTTATAACGTCATACCATATAACGCAATACGTTATAACGTCATCCCATATAACGCAATACGTTATAACGTCGTCCCACGTAACGTAATACGTTATAACGTCATCCCATATTACGTAATACGTTATAACGTCATACCATATAACGTAATACGTTATAACGTCGTCCCACATAACTTAATACGTTATAACGTCATCCCATATTACGTAATACGTTATAACGTCATCCCATGTAACGTAATACGGTATAACGTCATACCATATAACCTATTTACGTTATAACGTCATACCATATAACGTAATACGTTATAACGTCATACCATATAACCTATTTACGATATAACGTCATACCATATAACGTATTACGTTATAACGTCATCCCATATAACGTAATACATTATAACGTCATCCCATATAACGTAATACGTTATAACGTCATACCATATAACCTATTTACGTTATAACGTCATACCATATAACGTATTACGTTATAACGTCATACCATATAACCTATTTACGTTATAACGTCATACCATATAACGTATTACGTTATAACGTCATACCATATAACCTATTACGTGATAACGTCATACCATATAGCGTAATACGTTATAACGTCGTCCCACATAACCTAATACGTTATAACGTCATCCCATATTACGTAATACGTTATAACGTCATACCATATAACGTATTAGGTTATAACGTCATGCCATATAACCTATTACGTTATAACGTCATACCATATAGCGTAATACGTTATAACGTTATACCATATAACCAATTACGTCATAACGCCATCCCATATATCGTAATACGTTATAACGTCATCCCATATAACGCAATACGTTATAACGTCGTCCCACATAACGTAATACGTTATAACGTCATCCCATATTACGTAATACGTTATGACGTCATCCCATATAAGGAAATACGTTATAACGTCTTCCCATATTACGTAATACGTTATAACGTCGTCCCACATAACGTAATACGTTATAACGTCATCCCGCATTACGTGATACGTTATAAAGTCATCCCATATAACGTAATACGTTATAACGTCATCCCATATAACGTAATACGGTATAACGTCATACCATATAACCTATTTACGTTATAACGTCATTCCATATAACGTAATACGTTATAACGTCATCCCATATAACGTAATACGTTATAACGTCATCCCATATAACGTAATACGGTATAACGTCATACCATATAACCTATTTACGTTATAACGTCATTCCATATAACGTAATACGTTATAACGTCATCCCATATTACGTAATACGTTATGACGTCATCCCATACAACGTAATTCGGTATAACGTCATCCCATATAACGTAATACGTTATAACGTCATACCATATAACGTAATTCGGTATAACGTCATACCATATAACCTATTACGTTATAACGTCATACCATATAACCTACTACGTTATAGCGTCATCCCATATAACGTAATACGTTATAACGTCATCCCATATGACGCAATACGGTATAACGTCATACCATATAACCTATTTACGTTATAACGTCATACCATATAACGTATTACGTTATAACGTTATACCATATAACCTATTACGTTGTAACGTCATACCATATAGCGTAATACGTTATAACGTTATACCATATAACGCAATACGTTATAACGTCATCTCATATAACGTAATACGGTATAACGTCATACCATATAACCTATTTACGTTATAACGTCATTCCATATAACGTAATATGTTATAACGTCATCCCATATAACGTAATACGTTATAACGTCATACCACAT
This sequence comes from Bombus vancouverensis nearcticus, assembly GCF_051014615.1. Lineage (NCBI taxonomy): Eukaryota > Metazoa > Arthropoda > Insecta > Hymenoptera > Apidae > Bombus > Bombus vancouverensis. The sequence goes on from NW_027468912.1 coordinate 1,332,598, forward strand.
AACGTAAACCGTTATAACATCATGCCATATAACGTAATACGGTATAACGTCATACCATATAACCTATTTACGTTATAACGTCATACCATATAACGTATTACGTTATAACGTCATACCATATAACCTATTTACGATATAACATCATACCATATAACGTATTACGTTATAACGTCATACCATATAACCTATTTACGTTATAACGTCATACCATATAACGTATTACGTTATAACGTCATACCATATAACCTATTACGTGATAACGTCATACCATATAGCGTAATACGTTATAACGTTATACCATATAACCAATTACGTTATAACGTCATCCCATATAACGCAATACGTTATAACGTCGTCCCACGTAACGTAATACGTTATAACGTCATCCCATATTACGTTATACGTTATAACGTCATACCATATAACCTATTTACGTTATAACGTCATACCATATAACGTATTACGTTATAACGTCATACCATATAACCTATTTACGTTATAACGTCATCCCATATAGCGCAATACGTTATAACGTCGTCCCACATAACGTAATACGTTATAACGTCATCCCATATTACGTAATACGTTATGACGTCATCCCATACAACGTAATTCGGTATAACGTCATCCCATATAACGTAATACGTTATAACGTCATACCATATAACGTAATTCGGTATAACGTCATACCATATAACCTATTACGTTATAACGTCATACCATATAACCTACTACGTTATAGCGTCATCCCATATAACGTAATACGTTATAACGTCATCCCATATGACGCAATACGGTATAACGTCATACCATATAACCTATTTACGTTATAACGTCATACCATATAACGTATTACGTTATAACGTTATACCATATAACCTATTACGTTGTAACGTCATACCATATAGCGTAATACGTTATAACGTTATACCATATAACGCAATACGTTATAACGTCATCTCATATAACGTAATACGGTATAACGTCATACCATATAACCTATTTACGTTATAACGTCATTCCATATAACGTAATACGTTATAACGTCATCCCATATAACGTAATACGTTATAACGTCATACCACATAACGTAAACCGTTATAACATCATGCCATATAACGTAATACGGTATAACGTCATACCATATAACCTATTTACGTTATAACGTCATACCATATAACGTATTACGTTATAACGTCATACCATATAACCTATTTACGATATAACATCATACCATATAACGTATTACGTTATAACGTCATACCATATAACCTATTTACGTTATAACGTCATACCATATAACGTATTACGTTATAACGTCATACCATATAACCTATTACGTGATAACGTCATACCATATAGCGTAATACGTTATAACGTTATACCATATAACCAATTACGTTATAACGTCATCCCATATAACGCAATACGTTATAACGTCGTCCCACGTAACGTAATACGTTATAACGTCATCCCATATTAAGTTATACGTTATAACGTCATACCATATAACCTATTTACGTTATAACGTCATACCATATAACGTATTACGTTATAACGTCATACCATATAACCTATTTACGTTATAACGTCATACCATATAACGTATTACGTTATAACGTCATACCATATAACCTATTACGTGATAACGTCATACCATATAGCGTAATACGTTATAACGTTATACCATATAACCAATTACGTTATAACGTCATCCCATATAACGGAATACGTTATAACGTCATCCCATATAACGTATTACGTTATAACGTCATACCATATAACCTATTTACGTTATAACGTCATACCATATAACGTATTACGTTATAACGTCATACCATATAACCTATTTCGTGATAACGTCATACCATATAGCGTAATACGTTATAACGTTATACCATATAAGCAATTACGTTATAAAGTCATCCCATATAACGTAATACGTTATAACGTCATCCCATATAACGTAATACGTTATAACGTCGTCCCACATAACTTAATACGTTATAACGTCATCCCATATTACGTAATACGTTATAACGTCATCCCATGTAACGTAATACGTTATAACGTCATCCCATATATCGAAATACGTTGTAACGTCATCCCATATAACGTAATACATTATAACGTCATGCCATATAACGTAATTCGGTATAACGTCATACCATATAACCTATTACGTTATAACGTCATACCATATAATCTATTACGTTATAACGTCATCCCATATAACGTAATACGTTATAACGTCATCCCATATGACGTAATACGGTATAACGTCATACCATATAACCTATTTACGTTATAACGTCATACCATATAACGTATTAGGTTATAACGTCATACCATATATCCTATTACGTTATAACGTCATACCATATAGCGTAATACGTTATAACGATATACCATATAACCAATTACGTTATGACGTCATCCCATATAACGTAATACGTTATAACGTCATCCCATATAACGTAATACGTTATAACGTCATCCCATATAACGCAATACGTTATAACGTCGACCCACATAACGTAATAAGTTATAACGTCATCCCATATTACGTAATACGTTAGAACGTCATACCATATAACGTAATACGTTATAACGTCATACCATATAACCTATTTCGTTATAACGTCATCCCATATAACGTAATACGTTATAACGTCATACCATATAACGCAATACGTTATAACGTCATCCCATATAACGCAATACGTTATAACGTCGTCCCACGTAACGTAATACGTTATAACGTCATCCCATATTACGTAATACGTTATAACGTCATACCATATAACGTAATACGTTATAACGTCGTCCCACATAACTTAATACGTTATAACGTCATCCCATATTACGTAATACGTTATAACGTCATCCCATGTAACGTAATACGGTATAACGTCATACCATATAACCTATTTACGTTATAACGTCATACCATATAACGTAATACGTTATAACGTCATACCATATAACCTATTTACGATATAACGTCATACCATATAACGTATTACGTTATAACGTCATCCCATATAACGTAATACATTATAACGTCATCCCATATAACGTAATACGTTATAACGTCATACCATATAACCTATTTACGTTATAACGTCATACCATATAACGTATTACGTTATAACGTCATACCATATAACCTATTTACGTTATAACGTCATACCATATAACGTATTACGTTATAACGTCATACCATATAACCTATTACGTGATAACGTCATACCATATAGCGTAATACGTTATAACGTCGTCCCACATAACCTAATACGTTATAACGTCATCCCATATTACGTAATACGTTATAACGTCATCCCATGTAACGTAATACGGTATAACGTCATACCATATAACCTATTTACGTTATAACGTCATACCATATAACGTAATACGCTATAACGTCATACCATATAACCTATTTACGATATAACGTCATATCATATAACGTATTACGTTATAACGTCATCCCATATAACGTAATACGTTATAACGTCATCCCATATATCGAAATACGTTGTAACGTCATCCCATATAACGTAATACATTATAACGTCATGCCATATAACGTAATTCGGTATAACGTCATACCATATAACCTATTACGTTATAACGTCATACCATATAATCTATTACGTTATAGCGTCATCCCATATAACGTAATACGTTATAACGTCATCCCATATGACGTAATACGGTATAACGTCATACCATATAACCTATTTACGTTATAACGTCATACCATATAACGTATTAGGTTATAACGTCATACCATATAACCTATTACGTTATAACGTCATACCATATAGCGTAATACGTTATAACGTTATACCATATAACCAATTACGTTATGACGTCATCCCATATAACGTAATACGTTATAACGTCATCCCATATAACGTAATACGTTATAACGTCATCCCATATAACGCAATACGTTATAACGTCGTCCCACATAACGTAATAAGTTATAACGTCATCCCATATTACGTAATACGTTATAACGTCATACCATATAACGTAATACGTTATAACGTCATACCATATAACCTATTTCGTTATAACGTCATCCCATAAAACGTAATACGTTATAACGTAATACCATATAACGCAATACGTTATAACGTCATCCCATATAACGCAATACGTTATAACGTCGTCCCACGTAACGTAATACGTTATAACGTCATCCCATATTACGTAATACGTTATAACGTCATACCATATAACGTAATACGTTATAACGTCATACCATATAACCTATTTCGTTATAACGTCATCCCACATAACGTAATACGTTATAACGTCATCCCATATTACTTAATACGTTATAACGTCATCCCATATATCGAAATACGTTGTAACGTCATCTCATATAACGTAATACATTATAACGTCATGCCATATAACGTAATTCGGTATAACGTCATACCATATTACCTATTACGTTATAACGTCATACCATATAATCTATTACGTTATAACGTCATCCCATATAACGTAATACGTTATAACGTCATCCCATATGACGTAATACGGTATAACGTCATACCATATAACCTATTTACGTTATAACGTCATACCATATAACGTATTAGGTTATAACGTCATACCATATAACCTATTACGTTAGAACGTCATACCATATAGCGTAATACGTTATAACGTTATACCATATAACCAATTACGTCATAACGCCATCCCATATATCGTAATACGTTATAACGTCATCCCATATAACGCAATACGTTATAACGTCGTCCCACATAACGTAATACGTTATAACGTCATCCCGCATTACGTGATACGTTATAAAGTCATCCCATATAACGTAATACGTTATAACGTCATCCCATATAACGTAATACGTTATAACGTCATACCATATAACGTAATACGTTATAACGTTATACCATATAACGCAATACGTTATAACGTCGTCCCACATAACGTAATACGTTATAACGTCATCCTATATTACGTAATACGATATAACGTCATCCCATATAAGGAAATACGTTATAACGACATCCCATAGTACGCAATACGTTATAACGTCATCCCATACAACGTAATTCGGTATAACGTCATCCCATATAACGAAATACGTTATAACGTCATCCCGTATAACGTAATACGTTATAACGTCATCCCATATAACGTGATTCGGTATAACGTCGTACCGTATAACCTATTAAGTTATAACGTCATACCATATAACCTATTACGTTATAACGTCATCCCATATAACGTAATACGTTATAACGTCATCCCATATAACGCAATACGTTATAACGTCGTCCCACATAACGTAATAAGTTATAACGTCATCCCATATTACGTAATACGTTATAACGTCATACCATATAACGTAATACGTTATAACGTCATACCATATAACCTATTTCGTTATAACGTCATCCCATAAAACGTAATACGTTATAACGTAATACCATATAACGCAATACGTTATAACGTCATCCCATATAACGCAATACGTTATAACGTCGTCCCACATAACCTAATACGTTATAACGTCATCCCATATTACGTAATACGTTATAACGTCATACCATATAACGTAATACGTTATAACGTCATACCATATAACCTATTTCGTTATAACGTCATCCCACATAACGTAATACGTTATAACGTCATCCCATATTACTTAATACGTTATAACGTCATCCCATATATCGAAATACGTTGTAACGTCATCTCATATAACGTAATACATTATAACGTCATGCCATATAACGTAATTCGGTATAACGTCATACCATATTACCTATTACGTTATAACGTCATACCATATAATCTATTACGTTATAACGTCATCCCATATAACGTAATACGTTATAACGTCATCCCATATGACGTAATACGGTATAACGTCATACCATATAACCTATTTACGTTATAACGTCATACCATATAACGTATTAGGTTATAACGTCATACCATATAACCTATTACGTTAGAACGTCATACCATATAGCGTAATACGTTATAACGTTATACCATATAACCAATTACGTCATAACGCCATCCCATATATCGTAATACGTTATAACGTCATCCCATATAACGCAATACGTTATAACGTCGTCCCACATAACGTAATACGTTATAACGTCATCCCGCATTACGTGATACGTTATAAAGTCATCCCATATAACGTAATACGTTATAACGTCATCCCATATAACGTAATACGTTATAACGTCATACCATATAACGTAATACGTTATAACGTTATACCATATAACGCAATACGTTATAACGTCGTCCCACATAACGTAATACGTTATAACGTCATCCTATATTACGTAATACGATATAACGTCATCCCATATAAGGAAATACGTTATAACGACATCCCATAGTACGCAATACGTTATAACGTCATCCCATACAACGTAATTCGGTATAACGTCATCCCATATAACGAAATACGTTATAACGTCATCCCGTATAACGTAATACGTTATAACGTCATCCCATATAACGTGATTCGGTATAACGTCGTACCGTATAACCTATTAAGTTATAACGTCATACCATATAACCTATTACGTTATAACGTCATCCCATATAACGTAATACGGTATAACGTCATACCATATAACCTATTTACGTTATAACGTCATTCCATATAACGTAATACGTTATAACGTCATCCCATATAAGGTAATACGTTATAACGTCATCCCATATTACGTAATACGTTATAACGTCATACCATATAACGTAATACGTTATAACGTCATACCATATAACCTATTTCGTTATAACGTCATCCCACATAACGTAATACGTTATAACGTCATCCCATATTACGTAATACGTTATAACGTCATCCCATATATCGAAATACGTTGTAACGTCATCCCATATAACGTAATACATTATAACGTCATGCCATATAACGTAATTCGGTATAACGTCATACCATATAACCTATTACGTTAAACCGTCATACCATATAATCTATTACGTTATAACGTCATCCCATATAACGTAATACGTTATAACGTCATCCCATATGACGTAATACGGTATAACGTCATACCATATAACCTATTTACGTTATAACGTCATACCGTATAACGTATTAGGTTATAACGTCATACCATATAACCTATTACGTTATAACGTCATACCATATAGCGTAATACGTTATAACGTTATACCATATAACGTAATACGTTATAACGTCATACCATATAACGTAATTCGGTATAACGTCATACCATATAACCTATTACGTTATAACGTCATACCATATAACCTACTACGTTATAGCGTCATCCCATATAACGTAATACGTTATAACGTCATCCCATATGACGCAATACGGTATAACGTCATACCATATAACCTATTTACGTTATAACGTCATACCATATAACGTATTACGTTATAACGTTATACCATATAACCTATTACGTTGTAACGTCATACCATATAGCGTAATACGTTATAACGTTATACCATATAACGCAATACGTTATAACGTCATCCCATATAACGCAATACGTTATAACGTCGTCCCACATAACGTAATACGTTATAACGTCATCCCATATAACGTAATACGTTATAACGTCATACCACATAACGTAAACCGTTATAACATCATGCCATATAACGTAATACGGTATAACGTCATACCATATAACCTATTTACGTTATAACGTCATACCATATAACCTATTTCGTTATAGCGTCATCCCATATAACGTAATTCGGTATAACGTCATACCATATAACCTATTACGTTATAACGTCATACCATATAACCTATTACGTTATAACGTCATCCCATATAACGCAATACGTTATAACGTCGTCCCACATAACTTAATACGTTTTAACGTCATCCCATATTACGTAATACGTTATAACGTCATCCCATGTAACGTAATACGGTATAACGTCATACCATATAACCTATTTACGTTATAACGTCATACCATATAACGTAATACGTTATAACGTCATACCATATAACCTATTTACGATATAACGTCATACCATATAACGTATTACGTTATAACGTCATCCCATATAACGTAATACATTATAACGTCATCCCATATAACGTAATACGTTATAACGTCATACCATATAACCTATTTACGTTATAACGTCATACCATATAACGTATTACGTTATAACGTCATACCATATAACCTATTTACGTTATAACGTCATACCATATAACGTATTACGTTATAACGTCATACCATATAACCTATTACGTGATAACGTCATACCATATAGCGTAATACGTTATAACGTTATACCATATAAGCAATTACGTTATAACGTCATCCCATATAACGTCATACGTTATAACGTCATCCCATATAACGTAATACGTTATAACGTCGTCCCACATAACTTAATACGTTATAACGTCATCCCATATTACGTAATACGTTATAACGTCATCCCATGTAACGTAATACGGTATAACGTCATACCACATAACCTATTTACGTTATAACGTCATATCATATAACGTAATACATTATAACGTCATGCCATATAACGTAATTCGGTATAACGTCATACCATATAACCTATTACGTTATAACGTCATACCATATAATCTATTACGTTATAACGTCATCCCATATAACGTAATACGTTATAACGTCATACCATATAACCTATTACGTTATAACGTCATACCATATAACCTATTTACGTTATAACGTCATACCATATAACGTAATACGTTATAATGTCATCCCATATATCGAAATACGTTGTAACGTCATCCCATATAACGTAATACATTATAACGTCATGCCATATAACGTAATTCGGTATAACGTCATACCATATAACCTATTACGTTATAACGTCATACCATATAGCGTAATACGTTATAACGTTATACCATATAACCAATTACGTTATGACGTCATCCCATACAACGTAATACGTTATAACGTCATCCCATATAACGCAATACGTTATAACGTCGTCCAACGTAACGTAATACGTTATAACGTCATCCCATATTACGTAATACGTTATAACGTCGTACCATATAACGTAATACGTTATAACGTCATACCATATAACCTATTTCGTTATAACGTCATCCCATATAACGTAATACGTTATAACGTCATACCATATAACGCAATACGTTATAACGTCATCCCATATAACGCAATACGTTATAACGTCGTCCAACGTAACGTAATACGTTATAACGTCATCCCATATTACGTAATACGTTATAACGTCATACCATATAACGTAATACGTTATAACGTCATACCATATAACCTATTTCGTTATAACGTCATCCCACATAACGTAATACGTTATAACGTCATCCCATATTACGTAATACGTCATAACGTCATCCCATATATCGAAATACGTTGTAACGTCATCTCATATAACGTAATACATTATAACGTCATGCCATATAACGTAATTCGGTATAACGTCATACCATATTACCTATTACGTTATAACGTCATACCATATAATCTATTACGTTATAACGTCATCCCACATAACGTAATACGTTATAACGTCATCCCATATGACGTAATACGGTATAACGTCATACCATATAACCTATTTACGTTATAACGTCATACCATATAACGTATTAGGTTATAACGTCATACCATATAACCTATTACGTTATAACGTCATACCATATAGCGTAATACGTTATAACGTTATACCATATAACCAATTACGTCATAACGCCATCCCATATATCGTAATACGTTATAACGTCATCCCATATAACGCAATACGTTATAACGTCGTCCCACATAACGTAATACGATATAACGTCATCCCGCATTACGTGATACGTTATAAAGTCATCCCATATAACGTAATACGTTATAACGTCATCCCATATAACGTAATACGTTATAACGTCATACCATATAACGTAATACGTTATAACGTTATACCATATAACGCAATACGTTATAACGTCGTCCCACATAACGTAATACGTTATAACGTCATCCTATATTACGTAATACGATATAACGTCATCCCATATAAGGAAATACGTTATAACGACATCCCATAGTACGCAATACGTTATAACGTCATCCCATACAACGTAATTCGGTATAACGTCATCCCATATAACGAAATACGTTATAACGTCATCCCGTATAACGTAATACGTTATAACGTCATCCCATATAACGTGATTCGGTATAACGTCGTACCGTATAACCTATTAAGTTATAACGTCATACCATATAACCTATTACGTTATAACGTCATCCCATATAACGTAATACGGTATAACGTCATACCATATAACCTATTTACGTTATAACGTCATTCCATATAACGTAATACGTTATAACGTCATCCCATATAACGTAATACGTTATAACGTCATCCCATATTACGTAATACGTTATAACGTCATACCATATAACGTAATACGTTATAACGTCATACCATATAACCTATTTCGTTATAACGTCATCCCACATAACGTAATACGTTATAACGTCATCCCATATTACGTAATACGTTATAACGTCATCCCATATATCGAAATACGTTGTAACGTCATCCCATATAACGTAATACATTATAACGTCATGCCATATAACGTAATTCGGTATAACGTCATACCATATAACCTATTACGTTAAACCGTCATACCATATAATCTATTACGTTATAACGTCATCCCATATAACGTAATACGTTATAACGTCATCCCATATGACGTAATACGGTATAACGTCATACCATACAACCTATTTACGTTATATCGTCATACCATATAACGTATTAGGTTATAACGTCATACCATATAACCTATTACGTTATAACGTCATACCATATAGCGTAATACGTTATAACGTTATACCATATAACCAATTACGTCATAACTCCATCCCATATAACGTAATACGTTATAACGTCATACCATATAACGCAATACGTTATAACGTCATCCCATATGACGCAATAAGTTATAACGTCGTCCCACGTAACGTAATACGTTATAACGTCATCCCATATTACGTAATACGTTATTACGTCATACCATATAACGTAATACGTTATAACGTCGTCCCACATAACTTAATACGTTATAACGTCATCCCATATTACGTAATACGTTATAACGTCATCCCATGTAACGTAATACGGTATAACGTCATACCATATAACCTATTTACGTTATAACGTCATACCATATAACGTAATACGTTATAACGTCATACCATATAACCAATTACGTTATAACGTCATCCCATATAACGCAATACGTTATAACGTCATACCATATAACCTATTTACGTTATAACGTCATACCATATAACGTATTACGTTATAACGTCATACCATATAACCTATTTACGTTATAACGTCATACCATATAACGTATTACGTTATAACGTCATACCATATAACCTATTACGTGATAACGTCATACCATATAGCGTAATACGTTATAACGTCATACCATATAACCTATTTACGTTATAACGTCATACCATATAACGTATTACGTTATAACGTCATACCGTATAACCTATTTACGTTATAACGTCATACCATATAACGTATTACGTTATAACGTCATACCATATAACCTATTACGTGATAACGTCATACCATATAGCGTAATACGTTATAACGTTATACCATATAAGCAATTACGTTATAACGTCATCCCATATAACGTAATACGTTATAACGTCATCCCATATAACGTAATACGTTATAACGTCGTCCCACATAACTTAATACGTTATAACGTCATCCCATATTACGTAATACGTTATAACGTCATCCCATGTAACGTAATACGGTATAACGTCATACCATATAACCTATTTACGTTATAACGTCATACCATATAACCTATTTACGATATAACGTCATATCATATAACGTATTACGTTATAACGTCATCCCATATAACGTAATACATTATAACGTCATCCCATATATCGAAATACGTTGTAACGTCATCCCATATAACGTAATACATTATAACGTCATGCCATATAACGTAATTCGGTATAACGTCATACCATATAACCTATTACGTTATAACGTCATACCATATAATCTATTACGTTATAACGTCATCCCATATAACGTAATACGTTATAACGTCATCCCATATGACGTAATACGGTATAACGTCATACCATATAACCTATTTACGTTATAACGTCATACCATATAACGTATTAGGTTATAACGTCATACCATATAGCGTAATACGTTATAACGTTATACCATATAACCAATTACGTTATGACGTCATCCCATATAACGTAATACGTTATAACGTCATCCCATATAACGTAATACGTTATAACGTCATCCCATATAACGCAATACGTTATAACGTCGTCCCACATAACGTAATAAGTTATAACGTCATCCCATATTACGTAATACGTTATAACGTCATACCATATAACGAAATACGTTATAACGTCATACCATATAACCTATTTCGTTATAACGTCATCCCATATAACGTAATACGTTATAACGTCATACCATATAACGCAATACGTTATAACGTCATCCCATATAACGCAACACGTTATAACGTCGTCCCACGTAACGTAATACGTTATAACGTCATCCCATATTACGTAATACGTTATAACGTCATACCATATAACGTAATACGTTATAACGTCATACCATATAACCTATTTCGTTATAACGTCATCCCACATAACGTAATACGTTATAACGTCATCCCATATTACGTAATACGTTATAACGTCATCCCATATATCGAAATACGTTGTAACGTCATCTCATATAACGTAATACATTATAACGTCATGCCATATAACGTAATTCGGTATAACGTCATACCATATTACCTATTACGTTATAACGTCATACCATATAATCTATTACGTTATAACGTCATCCCATATAACGTAATACGTTATAACGTCATCCCATATGACGTAATACGGTATAACGTCATACCATATAACGTAATACGTTATAACGTCATACCATATAACGTAATACGTTATAACGTCATACCATATAACCTATTTCGTTATAACGTCATCCCATATAACGTAATACGTTATAACGTCATACCATATAACGCAATACGTTATAACGTCGTCCCACGTAACGTAATACGTTATAACGTCATCCCATATTACGTAATACGTTATAACGTCATCCCATATAACGTAATACGTTATAACGTCATACCATATAACGCAATACGTTATAACGTCGTCCCATATAACGTGATTCGGTATAACGTCGTACCGTATAACCTATTAAGTTATAACGTCATACCATATAACCTATTACGTTATAACGTCATCCCATATAACGTAATACGGTATAACGTCATACCATATAACCTATTTACGTTATAACGTCATTCCATATAACGTAATACGTTATAACGTCATCCCATATAACGTAATACGTTATAACGTCATCCCATATTACGTAATACGTTATAACGTCATACCATATAACGTAATACGTTATAACGTCATACCATATAACCTATTTCGTTATAACGTCATCCCACATAACGTAATACGTTATAACGTCATCCCATATTACGTAATACGTTATAACGTCATCCCATATATCGAAATACGTTGTAACGTCATCCCATATATCGTAATACATTATAACGTCATGCCATATAACGTAATTCGGTATAACGTCATACCATATAACCTATTACGTTAAACCGTCATACCATATAATCTATTACGTTATAACGTCATCCCATATAACGTAATACGTTATAACGTCATCCCATATGAAGTAATACGGTATAACGTCATACCATATAACCTATTTACGTTATAACGTCATACCATATAACGTATTAGGTTATAACGTCATGCCATATAACCTATTACGTTATAACGTCATACGATATAGCGTAATACGTTATAACGTTATACCATATAACCAATTACGTCATAACGCCATCCCATATATCGTAATACGTTATAACGTCATCCCATATAACGCAATACGTTATAACGTCGTCCCACATAACGTAATACGTTATAACGTCATCCCATATTACGTAATACGTTATGACGTCATCCCATATAAGGAAATACGTTATAACGTCTTCCCATATTACGTAATACGTTATAACGTCGTCCCACATAACGTAATATGTTACAACGTCATCCCGCATTACGTGATACGTTATAAAGTCATCCCATATAACGTAATACGTTATAACGTCATCCCATATAACGTAATACGGTATAACGTCATACCATATAACCTATTTACGTTATAACGTCATTCCATATAACGTAATACGTTATAACGTCATCCCATATAACGTAATACGTTATAACGTCATCCCATATAGCGCAATAAGTTATAACGTCGTCCCACATAACGTAATACGTTATAACGTCATCCCATATTACGTAATACGTTATGACGTCATCCCATACAACGTAATTCGGTATAACGTCATCCCATATAACGTAATACGTTATAACGTCATACCATATAACGTAATTCGGTATAACGTCATACCATATAACCTATTACGTTATAACGTCATACCATATAACCTACTACGTTATAGCGTCATCCCATATAACGTAATACGTTATAACGTCATCCCATATGACGCAATACGGTATAACGTCATACCATATAACCTATTTACGTTATAACGTCATACCATATAACGTATTACGTTATAACGTTATACCATATAACCTATTACGTTGTAACGTCATACCATAAATCGTAATACGTTATAACGTTATACCATATAACGCAATACGTTATAACGTCATCCCATATAACGCAATACGTTATAACGTCATACCACATAACGTAAACCGTTATAACATCATGCCATATAACGTAATACGGTATAACGTCATACCATATAACCTATTTACGTTATAACGTCATACCATATAACGTATTACGTTATAACGTCATACCATATAACCTATTTACGATATAACGTCATACCATATAACGTATTACGTTATAACGTCATACCATATAACCTATTTACGTTATAACGTCATACCATATAACGTATTACGTTATAACGTCATACCATATAACCTATTACGTGATAACGTCATACCATATAGCGTAATACGTTATAACGTTATACCATATAACCAATTACGTTATAACGTCATCCCATATAACGCAATACGTTATAACGTCGTCCCACGTAACGTAATACGTTATAACGTCATCCCATATTACGTTATACGTTATAACGTCATACCATATAACCTATTTACGTTATAACGTCATACCATATAACGTATTACGTTATAACGTCATACCATATAACCTATTTACGTTATAACGTCATACCATATAACGTATTACGTTATAACGTCATACCATATAACCTATTACGTGATAACGTCATACCATATAGCGTAATACGTTATAACGTTATACCATATAACCAATTACGTTATAACGTCATCCCATATAACGTAATACGTTATAACGTCATCCCATATAACGTATTACGTTATAACGTCATACCATATAACCTATTTACGTTATAACGTCATACCATATAACGTATTACGTTATAACGTCATACCATATAACCTATTACGTGATAACGTCATACCATATAGCGTAATACGTTATAACGTTATACCATATAAGCAATTACGTTATAACGTCATCCCATATAACGTAATACGTTATAACGTCATCCCATATAACGTAATACGTTATAACGTCGTCCCACATAACTTAATACGTTATAACGTCATCCCATATTACGTAATACGTTATAACGTCATCCCATGTAACGTAATACGGTATAACTTCATACCATATAACCTATTTACGTTATAACGTCATACCATATAACGTAATACGTTATAACGTCATACCATATAACCTATTTACGATATAACGTCATATCATATAACGTATTACGTTATAACGTCATCCCATATAACGTAATACGTTATAACGTCATCCCATATATCGAAATACGTTGTAACGTCATCCCATATAACGTAATACATTATAACGTCATGCCATATAACGTAATTCGGTATAACGTCATACCATATAACCTATTACGTTATAACGTCATACCATATAATCTATTACGTTATAACGTCATCCCATGTAACGTAATACGTTATAACCTCATCCCATATGACGTAATACGGTATAACGTCATACCATATAACCTATTTACGTTATAACGTCATACCATATAACGTATTAGGTTATAACGTCATACCATATAACCTATTACGTTATAACGTCATACCATATAGCGTAATACGTTATAACGTTATACCATATAACCAATTACGTTATGACGTCATCCCATATAACGTAATACGTTATAACGTCATCCCATATAACGTAATACGTTATAACGTCATCCCATATAACGCAATACGTTATAACGTCGTCCCACATAACGTAATAAGTTATGACGTCATCCCATATTACGTAATACGTTATAACGTCATACCATATAACGTAATACGTTATAACGTCATACCATATAACCTATTTCGTTATAACGTCATCCCATATAACGTAATACGTTATAACGTCATACCATATAATCTATTACGTTATAACGTCATCCCATATAACGTAATACGTTATAACGTCATCCCATATGACGTAATACGGTATAACGTCATTCCATATAACCTATTTACGTTATAACGTCATACCATATAACGTATTAGGTTATAACGTCATACCATATAACCTATTACGTTATAACGTCATACCATATAGCGTAATACGTTATAACGTTATACCATATAACCAATTACGTTATGACGTCATCCCATATAACGTAATACGTTATAACGTCATCCCATATAACGTAATACGTTATAACGTCATCCCATATAACGCAATACGTTATAACGTCGTCCCACATAACGTAATAAGTTATAACGTCATCCCATATTACGTAATACGTTATAACGTCATACCATATAACGTAATACGTTATAACGTCATACCATATAACCTATTTCGTTATAACGTCATCCCATATAACGTAATACGTTATAACGTCATACCATATAACGCAATACGTTATAACGTCATCCCATATAACGCAATACGTTATAACGTCGTCCTACGTAACGTAATACGTTATAACGTCATCCCATATTACGTAATACGTTATAACGTCATCCCATGTAACGTAATACGGTATAACGTCATACCATATAACCTATTTACGTTATAACGTCATACCATATAACGTAATACGTTATAACGTCATACCATATAACCTATTTACGATATAACGTCATATCATATAACGTATTACGTTATAACGTCATCCCATATAACGTAATACGTTATAACGTCATCCCATATATCGAAATACGTTGTAACGTCATCCCATATAACGTAATACATTATAACGTCATGCCATATAACGTAATTCGGTATAACGTCATACCATATAACCTATTACGTTATAACGTCATACCATATAATCTATTACGTTATAACGTCATCCCATATAACGTAATACGTTATAACGTCATCCCATATGACGTAATACGGTATAACGTCAATCCATATAACCTATTTACGTTATAACGTCATACCATATAACGTATTAGGTTATAACGTCATACCATATAACCTATTACGTGATAACGTCATACCATATAGCGTAATACGTTATAACGTTATACCATATAACCAATTACGTTATGACGTCATCCCATATAACGTAATACGTTATAACGTCATCCCATATAACGTAATACGTTATAACGTCATCCCATATAACGCAATACGTTATAACGTCGTCCCACATAACGTAATAAGTTATAACGTCATCCCATATTACGTAATACGTTATAACGTCATACCATATAACGTAATACGTTATAACGTCATACCATATAACCTATTTCGTTATAACGTCATCCCATATAACGTAATACGTTATAACGTCATACCATATAACGCAATACGTTATAACGTCATCCCACATAACGTAATACGTTATAACGTCATCCCATATTACGTAATACGTTATAACGTCATCCCATATATCGAAATACGTTATAACGTCATCCCATATGACGTAATACGGTATAACGTCATACCATATAACCTATTTACGTTATAACGTCATACCATATAACGTATTAGGTTATAACGTCATACCATATAACCTATTACGTTATAACGTCATACCATATAGCGTAATACGTTATAACGTTATACCATATAACCAATTACGTCATAACGCCATCCCATATATCGTAATACGTTATAACGTCATCCCATATAACGCAATACGTTATAACGTCGTCCCACATAACGTAATACGTTATAACGTCATCCCGCATTACGTGATACGTTATAAAGTCATCCCATATAACGTAATACGTTATAACGTCATACCATATAACGTAATACGTTATAACGTCATACCATATAACGTAATACGTTATAACGTTATACCATATAACGCAATACGTTATAACGTCGTCCCACATATCGTAATACGTTATAACGTCATCCTATATTACGTAATACGATATAACGTCATCCCATATAAGGAAATACGTTATAACGACATCCCATAGTACGCAATACGTTATAACGTCATCCCATACAACGTAATTCGGTATAACGTCATCCCATATAACGAAATACGTTATAACGTCATCCCGTATAACGTAATACGTTATAACGTCATCCCATATAACGTGATTCGGTATAACGTCGTACCGTATAACCTATTAAGTTATAACGTCATACCATATAACCTATTACGTTATAACGTCATCCCATATAACGTAATACGGTATAACGTCATACCATATAACCTATTTACGTTATAACGTCATTCCATATAACGTAATACGTTATAACGTCATCCCATATAACGTAATACGTTATAACGTCATCCCATATTACGTAATACGTTATAACGTCATACCATATAACGTAATACGTTATAACGTCATACCATATAACCTATTTCGTTATAACGTCATCCCACATAACGTAATACGTTATAACGTCATCCCATATGACGTAATACGGTATAACGTCATACCATATAAACTATTTACGTTATAACGTCATACCATATAACGTATTAGGTTATAACGTCATACCATATAACCTATTACGTTATAACGTCATACCATATAGCGTAATACGTTATAACGTTATACCATATAACCAATTACGTCATAACGCCATCCCATATATCGTAATACGTTATAACGTCATCCCATATAACGCAATACGTTATAACGTCGTCCCACATAACGTAATACGTTATAACGTCATCCCATATTACGTAATACGTTATGACGTCATCCCATATAACGTAATACGTTATAACGTCATACCATATAACGTAATTCGGTATAACGTCATACCATATAACCTATTACGTTATAACGTCATACCATATAACCTACTACGTTATAGCGTCATCCCATATAACGTAATACGTTATAACGTCATCCCATATGACGCAATACGGTATAACGTCATACCATATAACCTATTTACGTTATAACGTCATACCATATAACGTATTACGTTATAACGTTATACCATATAACCTATTACGTTGTAACGTCATACCATATAGCGTAATACGTTATAACGTTATACCATATAACGCAATACGTTATAACGTCATCCCATATAACGCAATACGTTATAACGTCGTCCCACATAACGTAATACGTTATAACGTCATCCCATATAAAGTAATACGTTATAACGTCATACCACATAACGTAAACCGTTATAACATCATGCCATATAACGTAATACGGTATAACGTCATACCATATAACCTATTTACGTTATAACGTCATACCATATAACCTATTTCGTTATAGCGTCATCCCATATAACGTAATTCGGTATAACGTCATACCATATAACCTATTACGTTATAACGTCATACCATATAACCTATTACGTTATAACGTCATCCCATATAACGTAATACGTTATAACGTCATCCCATATGACGTAATACGGTATAACGTCATACCATATAACCTATTTACGTTATAACGTCATACCATATAACGTATTACGTTATAACGTCATACCATATAACCTATTTACGTTATAACGTCATACCATATAACGTATTACGTTATAACGTCATACCATATAACCTATTACGTGATAACGTCATACCATATAGCGTAATACGTTATAACGTTATACCATATAACCAATTACGTTATAACGTCATCCCATATAACGTAATACGTTATAACGTCATCCCATATAACGTAATACGTTATAACGTCATCCCATATAACGCAATACGTTATAACGTCGTCCCACATAACTTAATACGTTTTAACGTCATCCCATATTACGTAATACGTTATAACGTCATCCCATGTAACGTAATACGGTATAACGTCATACCATATAACCTATTTACGTTATAACGTCATACCATATAACGTAATACGTTATAACGTCATACCATATAACCTATTTACGATATAACGTCATACCATATAACGTATAACGTTATAACGTCATCCCATATAACGTAATACATTATAACGTCATCCCATATAACGTAATACGTTATAACGTCATACCATATAATCTATTTACGTTATAACGTCATACCATATAACGTATTACGTTATAACGTCATACCATATAACCTATTTACGTTATAACGTCATACCATATAACGTATTACGTTATAACGTCATACCATATAACCTATTACGTGATAACGTCATACCATATAGCGTAATACGTTATAACGTTATACCATATAAGCAATTACGTTATAACGTCATCCCATATAACGTCATACGTTATAACGTCATCCCATATAACGTAATACGTTATAACGTCGTCCCACATAACTTAATACGTTATAACGTCATCCCATATTACGTAATACGTTATAACGTCATCCCATGTAACGTAATACGGTATAACGTCATCCCATATTACGTAATACGTTATAACGTCATACCATATAACGTAATAAGTTATAACGTCATACCATATAACCTATTTACGATATAACGTCATATCATATAACGTATTACGTTATAACGTCATCCCATATAACGTAATACGTTATAATGTCATCCCATATATCGAAATACGTTGTAACGTCATCCCATATAACGTAATACGTTATAACGTCATGCCATATAACGTAATTCGGTATAACGTCATACCATATAACCTATTACGTTATAACGTCATACCATATAACCTATTTACGATATAACGTCATATCATATAACGTATTACGTTATAACGTCATCCCATATGACGTAATACGGTATAACGTCATACCATATAACCTATTTACGTTATAACGTCATACCATACAACGTATTAGGTTATAACGTCATACCATATAACCTATTACGTTATAACGTCATACCATATAGCGTAATACGTTATAGCGTTATACCATATAACCAATTACGTTATGACGTCATCCCATATAACGTAATACGTTATAACGTCATCCCATATAACGTAATACGTTATAACGTCATCCCATATAACGCAATACGTTATAACGTCGTCCCACATAACGTAATAAGTTATAACGTCATCCCATATTACGTAATACGTTATAACGTCATACCATATAACGTAATACGTTATAACGTCATACCATATAACCTATTTCGTTATAACGTCATCACATATAACGTAATACGTTATAACGTCATACCATATAACGCAATACGTTATAACGTCATCCCATATAACGCAATACGTTATAACGTCGTCCCACGTAACGTAATACGTTATAACGTCATCCCATATTACGTAATACGTTATAACGTCATACCATATAACGTAATACGTTATAACGTCATACCATATAACCTATTTCGTTATAACGTCATCCCACATAACGTAATACGTTATAACGTCATCCCATATTACGTAATACGTTATAACGTCATCCCATATATCGAAATACGTTGTAACGTCATCTCATATAACGTAATACATTATAACGTCATGCCATATAACGTAATTCGGTATAACGTCATACCATATTACCTATTACGTTATAACGTCATACCATATAATCTATTACGTTATAACGTCATCCCATATAACGTAATACGTTATAACGTCATCCCATATGACGTAATACGGTATAACGTCATACCATATAACCTATTTACGTTATAACGTCATACCATATAACGTATTAGGTTATAACGTCATACCATATAACCTATTACGTTATAACGTCATACCATATAGCGTAATACGTTATAACGTTATACCATATAACCAATTACGTCATAACGCCATCCCATATATCGTAATACGTTATAACGTCATCCCATATAACGCAATACGTTATAACGTCGTCCCACATAACGTAATACGTTATAACGTCATCCCGCATTACGTGATACGTTATAAAGTCATCCCATATAACGTAATACGTTATAACGTCATCCCATATAACGTAATACGTTATAACGTCATACCATATAACGTAATACGTTATAACGTTATACCATATAACGCAATACGTTATAACGCCGTCCCACATAACGTAATACGTTATAACGTCATCCTATATTACGTAATACGATATAACGTCATCCCATATAAGGAAATACGTTATAACGACATCCCATAGTACGCAATACGTTATAACGTCATCCCATACAACGTAATTCGGTATAACGTCATCCCATATAACGAAATACGTTATAACGTCATCCCGTATAACGTAATACGTTATAACGTCATCCCATATAACGTGATTCGGTATAACGTCGTACCGTATAACCTATTAAGTTATAACGTCATACCATATAACCTATTATGTTATAACGTCATCCCATATAACGTAATACGGTATAACGTCATACCATATAACCTATTTACGTTATAACGTCATTCCCTATAACGCAATACGTTATAACGTCATCCCATATAACGTAATACGTTATAACGTCATCCCATATTACGTAATACGTTATAACGTCATACCGTATAGCGTAATACGTTATAACGTTATACCATATAACCAATTACGTTATAACGTCATCCCATATAACGTAATACGTTATAACGTCACCCCATATATCGAAATACGTTGTAACGTCATCCCATATAACGTAATACATTATAACGTCATGCCATATAACGTAATTCGGTATAACGTCATACCATATAACCTATTACGTAATAACGTCATACCATATAATCTATTACGTTATAACGTCATCACATATAACGTAATACGTTATGACGTCATCCCATATGACGTAATACGGTATAACGTCATACCATATAACCTATTTACGTTATAACGTCATACCATATAACGTATTAGGTTATAACGTCATACCATATAACCTATTACGTTATAACGTCATACCATATAGCGTAATACGCTATAACGTCATCCCATATAAGGAAATACGTTATAACGACATCCCATAGTACGCAATACGTTATAACGTCATCCCATACAACGTAATTCGGTATAACGTCATCCCATATAACGAAATACGTTATAACGTCATCCCATATTACGTAATACGTTATAACGTCATACCATATAACGTAATACGTTATAACGTCATACCATATAACGCAATACGTTATAACGTCGTCCCACGTAACGTAATACGTTATAACGTCATCCTATATTACGTAATACGATATAACGTCATCCCATATAAGGAAATACGTTATAACGACATCCCATAGTACGCAATACGTTATAACGTCATCCCATACAACGTAATTCGGTATAACGTCATCCCATATAACGAAATACGTTATAACGTCATCCCATATTACGTAATACGTTATAACGTCATACCATATAACGTAATACGTTATAACGTCATACCATATAACCTATTTCGTTATAACGTCATCCCATATAACGTAATACGTTATAACGTCATACCATATAACGCAATACGTTATAACGTCATCCCATATAACGCAATACGTTATAACGTCGTCCCACGTAACGTAATACGTTATAACGTCATCCCATATTACGTAATACGTTATAACGTCATACCATATAACGTAATACGTTATAACGTCATACCATATAACCTATTTCGTTATAACGTCATCCCACATAACGTAATACGTTATAACGTCATCCCATATTACGTAATACGTTATAACGTCATCCCATATATCGAAATACGTTGTAACGTCATCTCATATAACGTAATACATTATAACGTCATGCCATATAACGTAATTCGGTATAACGTCATACCATATTACCTATTACGTTATAACGTCATACCATATAATCTATTACGTTATAACGTCATCCCATATGACGTAATACGGTATAACGTCATACCATATAACCTATTTACGTTATAACGTCATACCATATAACGTATTAGGTTATAACGTCATACCATATAACCTATTACGTTATAACGTCATACCATATAGCGTAATACGTTATAACGTTATACCATATAACCAATTACGTCATAACGCCATCCCATATATCGTAATACGTTATAACGTCATCCCATATAACGCAATACGTTATAACGTCGTCCCACATAACGTAATACGTTATAACGTCATCCCGCATTACGTGATACGTTATAAAGTCATCCCATATAACGTAATACGTTATAACGTCATCCCATATAACGTAATACGTTATAACGTCGTACCATATAACGTAATACGTTATAACGTTATACCATATAACGCAATACGTTATAACGTCGTCCCACATAACGTAATACGTTGTAACGTCATCCTATATTACGTAATACGATATAACGTCATCCCATATAAGGAAATACGTTATAACGACATCCCATAGTACGCAATACGTTATAACGTCATCCCATACAACGTAATTCGGTATAACGTCATCCCATATAACGAAATACGTTATAACGTCATCCCGTATAACGTAATACGTTATAACGTCATCCCATATAACGTGATTCGGTATAACGTCGTACCGTATAACCTATTAAGTTATAACGTCATACCATATAACCTATTACGTTATAACGTCATCCCATATAACGTAATACGGTATAACGTCATACCATATAACCTATTTACGTTATAACGTCATTCCCTATAACGTAATACGTTATAACGTCATCCCATATAACGTAATACGTTATAACGTCATCCCATATTACGTAATACGTTATAACGTCATACCATATAGCGTAATACGTTATAACGTTATACCATATAACCAATTACGTTATAACGTCATCCCATATAACGTAATACGTTATAACGTCACCCCATATATCGAAATACGTTGTAACGTCATCCCATATAACGTAATACATTATAACGTCATGCCATATAACGTAATTCGGTATAACGTCATACCATATAACCTATTACGTTATAACGTCATACCATATAATCTATTACGTTATAACGTCATCCCATATAACGTAATACGTTATAACGTCATCCCATATGACGTAATACGGTATAACGTCATACCATATAACCTATTTACGTTATAACGTCATACCATATAACGTATTAGGTTATAACGTCATACCATATAACCTATTACGTTATAACGTCATACCATATAGCGTAATACGTTATAACGTTAAACCATATAACCAATTACGTTATGACGTCATCCCATATAACGTAATACGTTATAACGTCATCTCATATAACGTAATACGTTATAACGTCATCCCATATAACGCAATACGCTATAACGTCGTCCCACATAACGTAATAAGTTGTAACGTCATCCCATATTACGTAATACGTTATAACGTCATACCATATAACGTAATACGTTATAACGTCATACCATATAACCTATTTCGTTATAACGTCATCCCATATAACGTAATACGTTATAACATCATACCATATAACGCAATACGTTATAACGTCATCCCATATAACGCAATACGTTATAACGTCGTCCCACGTAACGTAATACGTTATAACGTCATCCCATATTACGTAATACGTTATAACGTCATACCATATAACGTAATACGTTATAACGTCATACCATATAACCTATTTCGTTATAACGTCATCCCACATAACGTAATACGTTATAACGTCATCCCATATTACGTAATACGTTATAACGTCATCCCATATATCGAAATACGTTGTAACGTCATCTCATATAACGTAATACATTATAACGTCATGCCATATAACGTAATTCGGTATAACGTCATACCATATTACCTATTACGTTATAACGTCATACCATATAATCTATTACGTTATAACGTCATCCCATATAACGTAATACGTTATAACGTCATCCCATATGACGTAATACGGTATAACGTCATACCATATAACCTATTTACGTTATAACGTCATACCATATAACGTATTAGGTTATAACGTCATACCATATAACCTATTACGTTATAACGTCATACCATATAGCGTAATACGTTATAACGTTATACCATATAACCAATTACGTCATAACGCCATCCCATATATCGTAATACGTTATAACGTCATCCCATATAACGCAATACGTTATAACGTCGTCCCACATAACGTAATACGTTATAACGTCATCCCGCATTACGTGATACGTTATAAAGTCATCCCATATAACGTAATACGTTATAACGTCATCCCATATAACGTAATACGTTATAACGTCATACCATATAACGTAATACGTTATAACGTTATACCATATAACGCAATACGTTATAACGTCGTCCCACATAACGTAATACGTTATAACGTCATCCTATATTACGTAATACGATATAACGTCATCCCATATAAGGAAATACGTTATAACGACATCCCATAGTACGCAATACGTTATAACGTCATCCCATACAACGTAATTCGGTATAACGTCATCCCATATAACGAAATACGTTATAACGTCATCCCGTATAACGTAATACGTTATAACGTCAACCCATATAACGTAATACGGTATAACGTCATACCATATAACCTATTTACGTTATAACGTCATTCCATATAACGTAATACGTTATAACGTCATCCCATATAACGTAATACGTTATAACGTCATCCCATAAAACGCAATACGTTATAACGTCGTCCCACATAACGTAATACGTTATAACGTCATCCCATATTACGTAATACGTTATGACGTCATCCCATATAAGGAAATACGTTATAACGTCTTCCCATAATACGTAATACGTTATAACGGCATCCCATACAACGTAATTCGGTATAGCGTCATCCCATATAACGTAATACGTTATAACGTCATACCATATAAGGAAATACGTTATAACGTCATCCCATATAACGTGATACGTTATAACGTCATCCCATACAACGTAATACGTCATAACGTCATCCCATATAACGTAATACGTTATAACGTCGTCCCACATAACGTAATACGTTATAACGTCATCCCATATAACGTAATACGTTATAACGTCATACCATATAACGTAATACGTTATACCGTCATACCATATAAAATATTATGTTATAACGTCACACCATATAACGTAATACGTTATAATGTTATACCATATAACCTATTACGTTATAACGTCATACCATATAACCTATTACGTTATAACGTCATACCATATAACGTAATACGTTATAACGTTATACCATATAACCTATTACGTTACAAAGTCATCCCATATAACGGAATACGTTATAACGTCATCCCATATAACGTAATAGGTTATAACGTCATCCCATATAACGCAACACGTTATAACGTCGTCCCACATAACGTAATACGTTATAACGTCGTCCCACATAACGTAATACGTTATAACGTCATCCCATATTACGTAATACGTTATAACGTCATCCCATATAACGTAATACGGTATAACGTCATACCATATAACCTATTACGTTATAACGTCATACCATATAACCAATTTCGTTATAACGTCATCACATATAAGGTAATACGTTATAACGCCATACCATATAACGTAATACGTTATAACGCCATACCATATAACGTAATACGTTATAACGTCATACCATATAACGTAATACGTTATAACGTCCTACCATATAACCTATTTACGTTATAACGTCATACCATATAACGAATTACGTTATAACGTCATACCATATAACCTATTACGTTATAACGTCATACCATATAACCAATTTCGTTATAACGTCATCCCATATAACGTAATACGTTATAACGCCATACCATATAACGTAATACGTTATAACGTCATACCATATAACGTAATACGTTATAACGTCCTACCATATAACCTATTTACGTTATAACGTCATACCATATAACGAATTACGTTATAACGTCATCCCATATAACGTAATACGTTATAACGTCATCCGATATAACGTAATACGTTATAACGTCATCCCATATAACGAAATACGTTGTAACGTCATCCCATATAACGCAATACGTTATAACGTCATGCCATATAACGTAATTCGGTATAACGTCATACCATATAACCTATTACGTTATAACGTCATTGCATATAATCTATTACGTTATAACGTCTTCCCATATAACGTAATACGTTATAACGTCATCCCATATGATGTAATACGGTATAACGTCATACCATATAACCTATTTACGTTATAACGTCATACCATATAACGTATTAGGTTATAACGGCATACCATATAACCAATTACGTTATAACGTCATACCATATAGTGTAATACGTTATAACGTTATACCATATAACCAATTACGTCATAACGCCATCCCATATAACGTAATACGTTATAACGTCATCCCATATGACGTAATACGGTATAACGTCATACCATATAACCTATTTACGTTATAACGTCATACCATATAACGTATTACGTTATTACGTTATAACGTTATACCATATAACCTATTACGTTATAACGTCATACCATATGGCGTAATACGTTATAACGTTATACCATATAACGCAATACGTTATATACGTCATCCCATATAACGCAATACGTTATAACGTCGTCCCACATAACGTAATACGTTATAACGTCATCCCATATTACGTTATACGTTATAACGTCATACCATATAACGTAATACGTTATACCGTCATACCATATAAAATATTATGTTATAACGTCACACCATATAACGTAATACGTTATAACGTCATCCCATATAACGCAATACGTTATAACGTCGTCCCACATAACGTAATACGTTATAACGTCATCCCATATAACGTAATACGTTATAACGTCATCCCATATTACGTAATACGTTATAACGTCATCCCATACAACGTAATTCGGTATAACGTCATCCCATATAACGTAATACGTTATAACGTCATACCATATAACGTAATTCGGTATAACGTCATACCATATAGCCTATTACCTTATAACGTCATACCATATAACCTATTACGTTATAACGTCATCCCATATAACGTAATACGTTATAACGTCATCCCATATGACGTAATACGGTATAACGTCATACCATATAACCTATTTACGTTATAACGTCATACCATATAACGTATTACGTTATAACGTCATACCATATAACCTATTTACGTTATAACGTCATACCATATAACGTATTACGTTATAACGTCATACCATATAACCTATTACGTGATAACGTCATACCATATAGCGTAATACGTTATAACGTTATACCATATAACCAATTACGTTATAACGTCATCCCATATAACGTAATACGTTATAACGTCATCCCATATAACGTAATACGTTATAACGTCATCCCATATAACGCAATACGTTATAACGTCGTCCCACATAACTTAATACGTTATAACGTCATCCCATATTACGTAATACGTTATAACGTCATCCCATATAACGTAATACGGTATAACGTCATACTATATAACCTATTTACGTTATAACGTCATACCATATAACGTAATACGTTATAACGTCATACCATATAACCTATTTACGATATAACGTCATACCATATAACGTATTACGTTATAACGTCATACCATGTAACGTAATACGTTATAAAGTCATGCCATATAACCCATTACGTTATAACGTCATACCATATAACCAATTTCATTATAACGTCATCCCATATAACGTAATACGTTATAACGTCATACCATATAACGTAATACGTTATAACGTCATACCATATAACCTATTTAATTTATAACGTCATACCATATAACGTATTACGGTATAACGTCATACCATGTAACGTATTACGTTATAACGTCATGCCATATAACCTATTAAGTTATAACGTCATACCATATAGCGTAATACGTTATAACGTTATACCATATAACCAATTACGTTATAACGTCATCCCATATAACGTAATACGTTATAACGTCATCCCATATAACGTAATACGTTATAACGTCATCCCATATAACGCAATACGTTATAACGTCGTCCCACATAACGTAATACATTATAACGTCATCCCATATTACGTAATACGTTATAACGTCATACCATATTACGTAATACGTTATAAAATCATCCCATATAACGAAATACGTTGTAACGTCATCCCATATAACCTATTTACGTTATAACGTCATACCATATAACGTATTAGGTTATAACGTCATACCATATAACCTATTACGTTATAACGTCATACCATATAACCTATTTCGTTATAACGTCATCCCACATAACGTAATACGTTATAACGTCATCCCATATTACGTAATACGTTATAAAATCATCCCATATAACGAAATACGTTGTAACGTCATCCCATATAACCTATTTACGTTATAACGTCATACCATATAACGTATTAGGTTATAACGTCATACCATATAACCTATTACGTTATAACGTCATACCATATAACCTATTTCGTTATAACGTCATCCCACATAACGTAATACGTTATAACGTCATCCCATATTACGTAATACGTTATAAAATCATCCCATATAACGAAATACGTTGTAACGTCATCCCATATAACGTAATACATTATAACGTCATGCCATATAACCTAATTCGGTATAACGTCATACCATATAACCTATTACGTTATAACGTCATACCATATAATCTATTACGTTATAGCGTCATCCCATATAACGTAATACGTTATAACGTCATCCCATATGATGTAATACGGTATAACGTCATACCATATAACCTATTTACGTTATAACGTCATACCATATAGTGTAATACGTTATAACGTTATACCATATAACCAATTACGTCATGACGCCATCCCATATAACGTAATACGTTATAACGTCATCCCGTATGACGTAATTCGGTATAACGTCATACCATATAACGTAATACGTTATAACGTCATCCCATATAACGAAATACGTTGTAACGTCATCCCATATAACGTAATACGTTACAACGTCATGCCATATAACGTAATACGTTATAAAATCATCCCATATAACGAATTACGTTATAACGTCATCCCATATAACGTAATAGGTTATAACGTCATCCCATATAACGCAATACGTTATAACGTCGTCCCACATAACGTAATACGTTATAACGTCGTCCCACATAACGTAATACGTTATAACGTCATCCCATATTACGTAATACGTTATAACGTCATCCCATATAACGTAATACGGTATAACGTCATACCATATAACCTATTACGTTATAACGTCATACCATATAACCAATTTCGTTATAACGTCATCACATATAACGTAATACGTTATAACGCCATACCATATAACGTAATACGTTATAACGCCATACCATATAACGTAATACGTTATAACGTCATACCATATAACGTAATACGTTATAACGTCCTACCATATAACCTATTTACGTTATAACGTCATACCATATAACGAATTACGTTATAACGTCATACCATATAACGTAATACGTTATAACGCCATACCATATAACGTAATACGTTATAACGTCATACCATATAACGTAATACGTTATAACGTCCTACCATATAACCTATTTACGTTATAACGTCATACCATATAACGAATTACGTTATAACGTCCTACCATATAACCTATTTACGTTATAACGTCATACCATATAACGAATTACGTTATAACGTCATCCCATATAACGTAATACGTTATAACGTCATCCGATATAACGCAATACGTTATAACGTCATGCCATATAACGTAATTCGGTATAACGTCATACCATATAACCTATTACGTTATAACGTCATTGCATATAATCTATTACGTTATAACGTCTTCCCATATAACGTAATACGTTATAACGTCATCCCATATGATGTAATACGGTATAACGTCATACCATATAACCTATTTACGTTATAACGTCATACCATATAACGTATTAGGTTATAACGGCATACCATATAACCAATTACGTTATAACGTCATACCATATAGTGTAATACGTTATAACGTTATACCATATAACCAATTACGTCATAACGCCATCCCATATAACGTAATACGTTATAACGTCATCCCATATGACGTAATACGGTATAACGTCATACCATATAACCTATTTACGTTATAACGTCATACCATATAACGTATTACGTTATTACGTTATAACGTTATACCATATAACCTATTACGTTATAACGTCATACCATATAGCGTAATACGTTATAACGTCATACCATATAACGTAATACGTTATACCGTCATACCATATAAAATATTATGTTATAACGTCACACCATATAACGTAATACGTTATAACGTCATAACATATAACGCAATACGTTATAACGTCGTCCCACATAACGTAATACGTTATAACGTCATCCCATATAACGTAATACGTTATAACGTCATCCCATATTACGTAATACGTTATAACGTCATCCCATACAACGTAATTCGGTATAACGTCATCCCATATAACGTAATACGTTATAACGTCATACCATATAACGTAATTCGGTATAACGTCATACCATATAGCCTATTACCTTATAACGTCATACCATATAACCTATTACGTTATAACGTCATCCCATATAACGTAATACGTTATAACGTCATCCCATATGACGTAATACGGTATAACGTCATACCATATAACCTATTTACGTTATAACGTCATACCATATAACGTATTACGTTATAACGTCATACCATATAACCTATTTACGTTATAACGTCATACCATATAACGTATTACGTTATAACGTCATACCATATAACCTATTACGTGTTAACGTCATACCATATAGCGTAATACGTTATAACGTTATACCATATAACCAATTACGTTATAACGTCATCCCATATAACGTAATACGTTATAACGTCATCCCATATAACGTAATACGTTATAACGTCATCCCATATAACGCAATACGTTATAACGTCGTCCCACATAACTTAATACGTTATAACGTCATCCCATATTACGTAATACGTTATAACGTCATCCCATATAACGTAATACGTTATAACGTCATACCATATAACCAATTTCATTATAACGTCATCCCATATAACGTAATACGTTATAACGTCATACCATATAACGTAATACGTTATAACGTCATACCATATAACCTATTTAATTTATAACGTCATACCATATAACGTATTACGGTATAACGTCATACCATGTAACGTATTAAGTTATAACGTCATGCCATATAACCTATTAAGTTATACTGTCATACCATATAGCGTAATACGTTATAACGTTATACCATATAACCAATTACGTTATAACGTCATGCCATATAACCTATTAAGTTATAACGTCATACCATATAGCGTAATACGTTATAACGTTATACCATATAACCAATTACGTTATAACGTCATCCCATATAACGTAATACGTTATAACGTCATCCCATATGATGTAATACGGTATAACGTCATACCATATAACGTATTACGTTATAACGTCATACCATATAACCTATTTACGTTATAACGTCATACCATATAACGTATTACGTTATAACGTCATACCATATAACCTATTACGTGATAACGTCATACCATATAGCGTAATACGTTATAACGTTATACCATATAACCAATTACGTTATAACGTCATCCCATATAACGTAATACGTTATAACGTCATCCCATATAACGCAATACGTTATAACGCCATCCCATATAACGCAATACGTTATAACGTCGTCCCACATAACTTAATACGTTATAACGTCATCCCATATTACGTAATACGTTATAACGTCAACCCATATAACGTAATACGGTATAACGTCATACTATATAACCTATTTCCGTTATAACATCATACCATATAACGTAATACGTTATAACGTCATACCATATAACCAATTTCATTATAACGTCATCCCATATAACGTAATACGTTATAACGTCATACCATATAACGTAATACGTTATAACGTCATACCATATAACCTATTTAATTTATAACGTCATACCATATAACGTATTACGTTATAACGTCATACCATGTAACGTATTACGTTATAACGTCATGCCATATAACCTATTAAGTTATAACGTCATACCATATAGCGTAATACGTTATAACGTTATACCATATAACCAATTACGTTATAACGTCATCCCATATAACGTAATACGTTATAACGTCATCCCATATAACGTAATACGTTATAACGTCATCCCATATAACGCAATACGTTATAACGTCGTCCCACATAACGTAATACGTTATAACGTCATCCCATATTACGTAATACGTTATAACGTCATACCATATTACGTAATACGTTATAAAATCATCCCATATAACGAAATACGTTGTAGCGTCATCCCATGTAACCTATTTACGATATAACGTCATACCATATAACGTATTACGTTATAACGTCATACCATGTAACGTAATACGTTATAACGTCATGCCATATAACCTATTACGTTATAACGTCATACCATATAACCAATTTCATTATAACGTCATCCCATATAACGTAATACGTTATAGCGTCATCCCATATAACGTAATACGTTATAACGTCATCCCATATGACGTAATACGGTATAACGTCATACCATATAACCTATTTACGTTATAACGTCATACCATATAACGTATTAGGTTATAACGTCATACCATATAACCTATTACGTTATAACGTCATACCATATAGCGTAATACGTTATAACGTTATACCATATAACCAATTACGTCATAACGCCATCCCATATATCGTAATACGTTATAACGTCAACCCATATAACGCAATACGTTATAACGTCGTCCCACATAACGTAATACGTTATAACGTCATCCCGCATTACGTGATACGTTATAAAGTCATCCCATATAACGAAATACGTTATAACGTCATCCCATATAACGTAATACGATATAACGTCATCCCATAGTACGCAATACGTTATAACGTCATCCCATACAACGTAATTCGGTATAACGTCATCCCATATAACGAAATACGTTATAACGTCATCCCATATAACGTAATACGTTATAACGTCATCCCATACAACGTGATTCGGTATAACGTCGTACCGTATAACCTATTAAGTTATAACGTCATACCATATAACCTATTACGTTATAACGTCATCCCATATAACGTAATACGGTATAACGTCATACCATATAACCTATTTACGTTATAACGTCATTCCATATAACGTAATACGTTATAACGTCATCCCATATAACGTAATACGTTATAACGTCATCCCATATAACGCAATACGTTATAACGTCGTCCCACATAACGTAATACGTTATAACGTCATCCCATATTACGTAATACGTTATGACGTCATCCCATATAAGGAAATACGTTATAACGTCTTCCCATATTACGTAATACGTTATAACGTCATCCCATACAACGTAATTCGGTATAACGTCATCCCATATAACGTAATACGTTATAACGTCATACCATATAAGGAAATACGTTATAACGTCATCCCATATTACGGAATAAGTTATAACGTCATCCCATACAACGTAATTCGGTATAACGTCATCCCATATAACGTAATACGTTATAACGTCATACCATATAACGTAATACGTCATAACTTCATCCCATATAACATAATACGTTATAACGTCGTCCCATATAACGTAATACGTTATAACGTCATCCCATATAACGTAATACGTTATAACGTCATACCATATAACGTAATACGTTATACCGTCATACCATATAAAATATTATGTTATAACGTCACACCATGTAACGTAATACGTTATAATGTTATACCATATAACCTATTACGTTATAACGTCATACCATACAACCTATTACGTTATAACGTCATACCATATAACGTAATACGTTATAACGTCATCCCATATAACGCAATACGTTATAACGTCGTCCCACATAACGTAATACGTTATAACGTCATCCCATATTACGTAATACGTTATAACGTCATACCATATAACGTAATACGTTATAACGTCATCCCATTTAACCTATTTCGTTAGAACGTCATCCTACATAACGTAATACGTTACAACGTCACACCATATAACGTAATACGTTATAACGTCATACCACATAACGTAAACCGTTATAACATCATGCCATATAACGTAATACGGTATAACGTCATACCATATAAACTATTTACGTTATAACGTCACACCATATAACCTATTTCGTTATAGCGTCATCCCATATAACGTAATTCGGTATAACGTCATACCATATAACCTATTACGTTATAGCGTCATACCATATAACCTATTACGTTATAACGTCATCCCATATAACGTAATACGTTATAACGTCATCCCATATGACGTAATACGGTATAACGTCATACCATATAACCTATTTACGTTATAACGTCATACCATATAACGTATTACGTTATAACGTCATACCATATAACCTATTTACGTTATAACGTCATACCATATAATCTATTACGTTATGACGTCATCCCATATAACGTAATACGTTATAACGTCATCCCATATGACGTAATACGGTATAACGTCATACCATATAACCTATTTACGGTATAACGTCATACCATATAACGTATTAGGTTATAACGTCATATCATATAATCTATTACGTTATAACGTCATCCCATATAACGTAATACGTTATAACGTCATCCCATTTAACCTATTTCGTTAGAACGTCATCCTACATAACGTAATACGTTACAACGTCACACCATATAACGTAATACGTTATAACGTCATACCACATAACGTAAACCGTTATAACATCATGCCATATAACGTAATACGGTATAACGTCATACCATATAAACTATTTACGTTATAACGTCACACCATATAACCTATTTCGTTATAGCGTCATCCCATATAACGTAATTCGGTATAACGTCATACCATATAACCTATTACGTTATAGCGTCATACCATATAACCTATTACGTTATAACGTCATCCCATATAACGTAATACGTTATAACGTCATCCCATATGACGTAATACGGTATAACGTCATACCATATAACCTATTTACGTTATAACGTCATACCATATAACGTATTACGTTATAACGTCATACCATATAACCTATTTACGTTATAACGTCATACCATATAATCTATTACGTTATGACGTCATCCCATATAACGTAATACGTTATAACGTCATCCCATATGACGTAATACGGTATAACGTCATACCATATAACCTATTTACGGTATAACGTCATACCATATAACGTATTAGGTTATAACGTCATATCATATAATCTATTACGTTATAACGTCATCCCATATAACGTAATACGTTATAACGTCATCCCATATAACGTGATTCGGTATAACGTCGCACCGTATTACCTATTAAGTTATAACGTCATACCATATAACCTATTACGTTATAACGGCATCCCATATAACGTAATACGGTATAACGTCATACCATATAACCTATTTACGTTATAACGTCATTCCATATAACGTAATACGTTATAACGTCATCCCATATAACGTAATACGTTATAAAGTCATCCCATATAACGCAATACGTTATAACGTCATCCCATATAACGCAATACGTTATAACGTCGTCCCACATAACGTAATACGTTATAACGTCATCCCATATAACGTAATACGGTATAACGTCATACCATATAACCTATTACGTTATAACGTCATACCATATAACCAATTTCGTTATAACGTCATTCCATATAACGTAATACGTTATAACGTCATACCATATAACGTAATACGTTGTAACGTCATCGCATATAACCTATTACGTTATAACGTCATACCACATAACGCAATGCTTTATAACGTTATACCATATAACCTATTACGTTATAAAGTCATCCCATATAACGCAATACGTTATAACGTCATCCCATATAACGCAATACGTTATAACGTCGTCCCACATAACGTAATACGTTATAACGTCATCCCATATTACGTTATACGTTATAACGTCATTCCATATAACGTAATACGTTATAACGTCATACCATATAACCTATTTCGTTATAACGTCATCCCACATAACGTAATACGTTACAACGTCACACCATACAACGTAATACGTTATAACGTCATACCACATAACGTAAACCGTTATAACATCATGCCATATAACGTAATACGGTATAACGTCATACCATATAACCTATTTACGTTATAACGTCACACCATATAACCTATTTCGTTATAGCGTCATCCCATATAACGTAATTCGGTATAACGTCATACCATATAACCTATTACGTTATAACGTCATACCATATAACCTATTACGTTATAACGTCATCCCATATAACGTAATACGTTATAACGTCATCCCATATGACGTAATACGGTATAACGTCATACCATATAACCTATTTACGTTATAACGTCATACCATATAACGTATTACGTTATAACGTCATACCATATAGCGTAATACGTTATAACGTTATACCATATAACCAATTACGTTATAACGTCATCCCATATAACGTAATACGTTATAACGTCATCCCATATAACGCAATACGTTATAACGTCGTCCCACATAACGTAATACGTTATAACGTCATCCCATATTACGTTATACGTTATAACGTCATACCATATAACGTAATACGTTATAACGTCATACCATATAACCTATTTCGTTATAACGTCATCCCACATAACGTAATACGTTACAACGTCACACCATACAACGTAATACGTTATAACGTCATACCACATAACGTAAACCGTTATAACATCATGCCATATAACGTAATACGGTATAACGTCATACCATATAACCTATTTACGTTATAACGTCACACCATATAACCTATTTCGTTATAGCGTCATCCCATATAACGTAATTCGGTATAACGTCATACCATATAACCTATTACGTTATAACGTCATACCATATAACCTATTACGTTATAACGTCATCCCATATAACGTAATACGTTATAACGTCATCCCATATGACGTAATACGGTATAACGTCATACCATATAACCTATTTACGTTATAACGTCATACCATATAACGTATTACGTTATAACGTCATACCATATAGCGTAATACGTTATAACGTTATACCATATAACCAATTACGTTATAACGTCATCCCATATAACGTAATACGTTATAACGTCATACCATATAACCTATTACGTTATAACGTCATACCATATAGCGTAATACGTTATAACGTTATACCATATAACCAATTACGTCATAACGCCATCCCATATATCGTAATACGTTATAACGTCAACCCATATAACGCAATACGTTATAACGTCGTCCCACATAACGTAATACGTTATAACGTCATCCCGCATTACGTGATACGTTATAAAGTCATCCCATATAACGAAATACGTTATAACGTCATCCCATATAACGTAATACGATATAACGTCATCCCATAGTACGCAATACGT
The DNA here is from genome assembly GCF_051014615.1 of Bombus vancouverensis nearcticus. Classification (NCBI taxonomy): domain Eukaryota; kingdom Metazoa; phylum Arthropoda; class Insecta; order Hymenoptera; family Apidae; genus Bombus; species Bombus vancouverensis. The sequence continues at coordinate 1,372,529 of NW_027468912.1, forward strand.
TATAACGTCATCCCATACAACGTAATTCGGTATAACGTCATCCCATATAACGAAATACGTTATAACGTCATCCCATATAACGTAATACGTTATAACGTCATCCCATACAACGTGATTCGGTATAACGTCGTACCGTATAACCTATTAAGTTATAACGTCATACCATATAACCTATTACGTTATAACGTCATCCCATATAACGTAATACGGTATAACGTCATACCATATAACCTATTTACGTTATAACGTCATTCCATATAACGTAATACGTTATAGCGTCATCCCATATAACGTAATACGTTATAACGTCATCCCATATAACGCAATACGTTATAACGTCGTCCCACATAACGTAATACGTTATAACGTCATCCCATATTACGTAATACGTTATGACGTCATCCCATATAAGGAAATACGTTATAACGTCTTCCCATATTACGTAATACGTTATAACGTCATCCCATACAACGTAATTCGGTATAACGTCATCCCATATAACGTAATACGTTATAACGTCATACCATATAAGGAAATACGTTATAACGTCATCCCATATTACGTAATAAGTTATAACGTCATCCCATACAACGTAAATCGGTATAACGTCATCCCATATAATGTAATACGTTATAACGTTATACCATATAACGTAATACGTCATAACTTCATCCCATATAACATAATACGTTATAACGTCGTCCCATATAACGTAATACGTTATAACGTCATCCCATATAACGTAATACGTTATAACGTCATACCATATAACGTAATTCGTTATACCGTCATACCATATAAAATATTATGTTATAACGTCACACCATGTAACGTAATACGTTATAATGTTATACCATATAACCTATTACGTTATAACGTCATACCATATAACCTATTACGTTATAACGTCATACCATATAACGTAATACGTTATAACGTTATACCATATAACCTATTACGTTACAAAGTCATCCCATATAACGGAATACGTTGTAACGTCATCCCATATAACGTAATAGGTTATAACGTCATCCCATATAGCGCAATACGTTATAACGTCGTCCCACATAACGTAATACGTTATAACGTCGTCCCACATAACGTAATACGTTATAACGTCATCCCATATTACGTTATACGTTATAACGTCATACCATATAACGTAATACGTTATAACGTCATACCATATAACCTATTTCGTTATAACGTCATCCCACATAACGTAATACGTTACAACGTCACACCATATAACGTAATACGTTATAACGTCATACCACATAACGTAAACCGTTATAACATCATGCCATGTAACGTAATACGGTATAACGTCATACCATATAACCTATTTACGTTATAACGTCACACCATATAACCTATTTCGTTATAGCGTCATCCCATATAACGTAATTCGGTATAACGTCATACCATATAACCTATTACGTTATAACGTCAAACCATATAACCTATTACGTTATAACGTCATCCCATATAACGTAATACGTTATAACGTCATCCCATATGACGTAATACGGTATAACGTCATACCATATAACCTATTTACGTTATAACGTCATGCCATACAACGTATTACGTTATAACGTCATACCATATAACCTATTTACGTTATAACGTCATACCATATAACGTATTACGTTATAACGTCATCCCATATAACGTAATACGTTATGACGTCATCCCATATGACGTAATACGGTATAACGTCATACCATATAACCTATTTACGTTATAACGTCATACCATATAACGTATTACGTTATAACGTCATACCATGTAACCTATTTACGTTATAACGTCATACCATATAACGTATTACGTTATAACGTCATACCATATAGCGTAATACGTTATAACGTTATACCATATAACCAATTACGTTATAACGTCATACCATATAACCTATTTACGTTATAACGTCATACCATATAACGTATTACGTTATAACGTCATACCATGTAACCTATTTACGTTATAACGTCATACCATATAACGTATTACGTTATAACGTCATACCATATAGCGTAATACGTTATAACGTTATACCATATAACCAATTACGTTATAACGTCATCCCATATAACGTAATACGTTATAACGTCATCCCATATAACGCAATACGTTATAACGTCGTCCCACATAACGTAATACGTTATAACGTCATCCCATATTACGTAATACGTTATAACGTCATACCATATAACGTAATACGTTATAACGTCATCCCATTTAACCTATTTCGTTAGAACGTCATCCCACATAACGTAATACGTTACAACGTCACACCATATAACGTAATACGTTATAACGTCATACCACATAACGTAAACCGTTATAACATCATGCCATATAACGTAATACGGTATAACGTCATACCATATAACCTATTTACGTTATAACGTCACACCATATAACCTATTTCGTTATAGCGTCATCCCATATAACGTAATTCGGTATAACGTCATACCATATAACCTATTACGTTATAGCGTCATACCATATAACCTATTACGTTATAACGTCATCCCATATAACGTAATACGTTATAACGTCATCCCATATGACGTAATACGGTATAACGTCATACCATATAACCTATTTACGTTATAACGTCATACCATATAACGTATTACGTTATAACGTCATACCATATAACCTATTTACGTTATAACGTCATACCATATAATCTATTACGTTATGACGTCATCCCATATAACGTAATACGTTATAACGTCATCCCATATGACGTAATACGGTATAACGTCATACCATATAACCTATTTACGGTATAACGTCATACCATATAACGTATTAGGTTATAACGTCATATCATATAACCTATTACGTTATAACGTCATACCATATAGCGTAATACGTTATAACGTTATACCATATAACCAATTACGTCATAACGCCATCCCATATATCGTAATACGTTATAACGTCATCCCATATAACGCAATACGTTATAACGTCGTCCCACATAACGTAAGACGTTATAACGTCATCCCGCATTACGTGATACGTTATAAAGTCATCCCATATAACGAAATACGTTATAACGTCATCCCATATAACGTAATACGTTATAACGTCATACCATATAACGTAATACGTTATAACGTTATACCATATAACGCAATACGTTATAACGTCGTCCCACATAACGTAATACGTTATAACGTCATCCTATATTACGTAATACGTTATAACGTCATCCCGTATAAGGAAATACGTTATAACGTCATCCCATAGTACGCAATACGTTATAACGTCATCCCATACAACGTAATTCGGTATAACGTCATCCCATATAACGAAATACGTTATAACGTCATCCCACATAACGTAATACGTTATAACGTCATCCCATATAACGTGATTCGGTATAACGTCGCACCGTATTACCTATTAAGTTATAACGTCATACCATATAACCTATTACGTTATAACGGTATCCCATATAACGTAATACGGTATAACGTCATACCATATAACCTATTTACGTTATAACGTCATTCCATATAACGTAATACGTTATAACGTCATCCCATATAACGTAATACGTTATAAAGTCATCCCATATAACGCAATACGTTATAACGTCATCCCATATAACGCAATACGTTATAACGTCGTCCCACATAACGTAATACGTTATAACGTCATCCCATATAACGTAATACGGTATAACGTCATACCATATAACCTATTACGTTATAACGTCATACCATACAACCAATTTCGTTATAACGTCATTCCATATAACGTAATACGTTATAACGTCATACCATATAACGTAATACGTTGTAACGTCATCGCATATAACCTATTACGTTATAACGTCATACCACATAACGCAATGCTTTATAACGTTATACCATATAACCTATTACGTTATAAAGTCATCCCATATAACGCAATACGTTATAACGTCATCCCATATAACGCAATACGTTATAACGTCGTCCCACATAACGTAATACGTTATAACGTCATCCCATATTACGTTATACGTTATAACGTCATACCATATAACGTAATACGTTATAACGTCATACCATATAACCTATTTCGTTATAACGTCATCCCACATAACGTAATACGTCACAACGTCACACCATACAACGTAATACGTTATAACGTCATACCACATAACGTAAACCGTTATAACATCATGCCATATAACGTAATACGGTATAACGTCATACCATATAACCTATTTACGTTATAACGTCACACCATATAACCTATTTCGTTATAGCGTCATCCCATATAACGTAATTCGGTATAACGTCATACCATATAACCTATTACGTTATAACGTCATACCATATAACCTATTACGTTATAACGTCATCCCATATAACGTAATACGTTATAACGTCATCCCATATGTCGTAATACGGTATAACGTCATACCATATAACCTATTTACGTTATAACGTCATACCATATAACGTATTACGTTATAACGTCATACCATATAGCGTAATACGTTATAACGTTATACCATATAACCAATTACGTTATAACGTCATCCCATATAACGTAATACGTTATAACGTCATCCCATATAACGCAATACGTTATAACGTCGTCCCACATAACGTAAGACGTTATAACGTCATTCCGCATTACGTGATACGTTATAAAGTCATCCCATATAACGAAATACGTTATAACGTCATCCCATATAACGTAATACGTTATAACGTCATACCATATAACGTAATACGTTATAACGTTATACCATATAACGCAATACGTTATAACGTCGTCCCACATAACGTAATACGTTATAACGTCATCCTATATTACATAATACGTTATAACGTCATCCCGTATAAGGAAATACGTTATAACGTCATCCCATAGTACGCAATACGTTATAACGTCATCCCATACAACGTAATTCGGTATAACGTCATCCCATATAACGAAATACGTTATAACGTCATCCCATATAACGTAATACGTTATAACGTCATCCCATATAACGTGATTCGGTATAACGTCGCACCGTATAACCTATTAAGTTATAACGTCATACCATATAACCTATTACGTTATAACGGCATCCCATATAACGTAATACGGTATAACGTCATACCATATAACCTATTTACGTTATAACGTCATTCCATATAACGTAATACGTTATAACGTCATCCCATATAACGTAATACGGTATAACGTCATACCATATAACCTATTACGTTATAACGTCATACCATATAACCAATTTCGTTATAACGTCATTCCATATAACGTAATACGTTATAACGTCATACCATATAACGTAATACGTTGTAACGTCATCGCATATAACCTATTACGTTATAACGTCATACCACATAACGCAATGCTTTATAACGTTATACCATATAACCTATTACGTTATAAAGTCATCCCATATAACGCAATACGTTATAACGTCATCCCATATAACGCAATACGTTATAACGTCGTCCCACATAACGTAATACGTTATAACGTCATCCCATATTACGTTATACGTTATAACGTCATACCATATAACGTAATACGTTATAACGTCATACCATATAACCTATTTCGTTATAACGTCATCCCACATAACGTAATACGTTACAACGTCACACCATACAACGTAATACGTTATAACGTCATACCACATAACGTAAACCGTTATAACATCATGCCATATAACGTAATACGGTATAGCGTCATCCCATATAACGTAATTCGGTATAACGTCATACCATATAACCTATTACGTTATAACGTCATACCATATAACCTATTACGTTATAACGTCATCCCATATAACGTAATACGTTATAACGTCATCCCATATGACGTAATACGGTATAACGTCATACCATATAACCTATTTACGTTATAACGTCATACCATATAACGTATTACGTTATAACGTCATACCATATAGCGTAATACGTTATAACGTTATACCATATAACCAATTACGTTATAACGTCATCCCATATAACGTAATACGTTATAACGTCATCCCATATAACGTAATACGTTATAACGTCTTCCCATATTACGTAATACGTTATAACGTCATCCCATGCAACGTAATTCGGTATAACGTAATCCCATATAACGTAATACGTTATAACGTCATACCATATAAGGAAATACGTTATAACGTCATCCCATATTACGTAATAAGTTATAACGTCATCCCATACAACGTAATTCGGTATAACGTCATCCCATATAACGTAATACGTCATAACGACATACCATATAACGTAATACGTCATAACGTCATCCCATATAACGTAATACGTTATAACGTCGTCCCACATAACGTAATACGTTATAACGTCATCCCATATAACGTAATACGTTATAACGTCATACCATATAACGTAATACGTTATACCGTCATACCATATAAAATATTATGTTATAACGTCACACCATATAACGTAATACGTTATAATGTTATACCATATAACCTATTACGTTATAGCGTCATACCATATAACCTATTACGTTATAACGTCATACCATATAACGTAATAAGTTTTAGCGTTATACCATATAACCTATTACGTTACAAAGTCATCCCATATAACGGAATACGTTATAACGTCATCCCATATAACGTAATAGGTTATAACGTCATCCCATATAACGCAATACGTTATAACGTCGTCCCACATAACGTAATACGTTATAACGTCATTCCATATAACCAATTACGTTATAACGTCATACCATATAACCTATTACGTTATAACGTCATACGACATAACGTAATACGTTATAACGTTATACCATATAACCTATTACGTTATAAAGTCATTCCATATAACGGAATACGTTATAACGTCATCCCATATAACGTAATAGGTTATAACGTCAGCGCATATAACGTAATATGTTATAACGTCACCCCATATTACGTAATAAGTTATAACGTCATCCCATATAACGTAATACGGTATAGCGTCATACCATATAACCTATTTACGTTATTACGTCATACCATATAACGTATTACGTTATAACGTCATCCCATATAACGTAATACGTTATAGCGTCATACCCTATAACCTATTTACGTTATAACGACATACCATATAACCTATTACGTTATAACTTCATACCATATAACGGAATACGTTATAACGTCATCCCATATAACGTAATAGGTTATAACGTCGTCCCACATAACGTAATACGTTATAACGTCATCCCATATTACGTTATACGTTATAACGTTATACCATATAACCTATTACGTTATAAAGTCATCCCATATAACGCAATACGTTATAACGTCATCCAATATAACGCAATACGTTATAACGTCGTCCCACATAACGTAATACGTTATAACGTCATTCCATATAACCAATTACGTTATAACGTCATACCATATAACCTATTACGTTATAACGTCATACGACATAACGTAATACGTTATAACGTTATACCATATAACCTATTACGTTATAAAGTCATTCCATATAACGGAATACGTTATAACGTCATCCCATATAACGTAATAGGTTATAACGTCATCCCATATAACGCAATACGTTATAACGTCGTCCCACATAACGTAATACGTTATAACGTCATCCCGCATTACGTGATACGTTATAAAGTCATCCCATATAACGAAATACGTTATAACGTCATCCCATATAACGTAATAGGTTATAACGTCATCCCATATAACGCAATACGTTATAACGTCGTCCCACATAACGTAATACGTTATAACGTCATTCCATATAACCAATTACGTTATAACGTCATACCATATAACCTATTACGTTATAACGTCATACGACATAACGTAATACGTTATAACGTTATACCATATAACCTATTACGTTATAAAGTCATTCCATATAACGGAATACGTTATAACGTCATCCCATATAACGTAATAGGTTATAACGTCATCCCATATAACGCAATACGTTATAACGTCGTCCCACATAACGTAATACGTTATAACGTCATCCCGCATTACGTGATACGTTATAAAGTCATCCCATATAACGAAATACGTTATAACGTCATCCCATATAACGTAATACGTTATAACGTCATACCATATAACGTAATGCGTTATAACGTTATACCATATAACGCAATACGTTATAACGTCGTCCCACATAACGTAATACGTTATAACGTCGTCCTATATTACGTAATACGTTATAACGTCATCCCATATAAGGAAATACGTTATAACGTCATCCCATAGTACGCAATACGTTATAACGTCATCCCATACAACGTAATTCGGTATAACGTCATCCCATATAACGAAATACGTTATAACGTCATCCCATATAACGAAATACGTTATAACGTCATCCCATATAACGTAATACGTTATAACGTCATACCATATAGCGTAATACGTTATAACGTTATACCATATAACCAATTACGTCATAACGCCATCCCATATATCGTAATACGTTATAACGTCATCCCATATAACGTAATACGTTATAACGTCATCCCATATAACGCAATACGTTATAACGTCGTCCCACATAACGTAATACGTTATAACGTCATCCCGCCTTACGTGATACGATATAAAGTCATCCCATATAACGAAATACGTTATAACGTCATCCCATATAACGTAATACGTTATAACGTCATACCATATAACGTAATACGTTATAACGTTATACCATATAACGCAATACGTTATAACGTCGTCCCACATAACGTAATACGTTATAACGTCATCCTATATTACGTAATACGTTATAACGTCATCCCATATAAGGAAATACGTTATAACGTCATCCCATAGTACGCAATACGTTATAACGTCATCCCATACAACGTAATTCGGTATAACGTCATCCCATATAACGAAATACGTTATAACGTCATCCCATATAACGTAATACGTTATAACGTCATCCCATATAACGTGATTCGGTATAACGTCGTCCCACATAACGTAATAGGTTATAACGTCATCCCATATAACGTAATACGTTATAACGTCATCCCATATAACGTAATACGTTATAACGTCATACCATATAACGTAATACGTTATACCGTCATACCATGTAAAATATTATGTTATAACGTCACACCATATAACGTAATACGTTATAATGTTATACCATATAACCTCTTAATTTATAACGTCAGCCCATATAACGTAATATGTTATAACGTCAACACATATTACGTAATAAGTTATAACGTCATACCATATAGCGTAATACGGTGTAGCGTCATACCATATAACCTATTTACGTTATAACGTCATACCATATAACGTATTACGTTATAACGTCATCCCATATAACGTAATACGTTATAGCGTCATACCCTATAAACTATTTACGTTATAACGTCATACCATATAACCTATTACGTTATAACGTCATTCCATATAACCTATTTACGTTATAACGTCATACCATATAACGTACTACGTTATAACGTCATCCCATATAACGTAATACATTATAACGTCATCCCATATAACGTAATACGTTATAACGTCATCTCATATAACGTAATTCGGTATAACGTCATGCCATACCACCTATTACGTTATAACGTCATACCATATAACCAATTTCGTTATAACGTCATACCATATAACGTAATACGTTATAACGTCATACCATATAACCTATTTACGTTATAACGTCATACCATATAACGTATTACGTTATAACGTCATACCATATAACGTATTACGTTATAACGTCATACCATATAACCTATTACGTTATAGCGTCATACCATATAGCGTAATACGTTATAACGTTATACCATATAACCAATTACGATATAACGTCATCCCATATAACGTAATACGTTATAACGTCATCCCATATAACGTAATACGTTATAACGTCATGCCATATAACGCAATACGTTATAACGTCGTCCCACATAACGTAATACGTTATAACGTCATCCCATATTACGTAATACGTTATAACGTCATACCATATAATGTAATACGTTATAACGTCATGCCATATAACGTGATTCGTTATAACGTCATACCGTATAACCTATTAAGTTATAACGTCATACCATATAACCTATTACGTTATAACGTCATCCTATATAACGTAATACGGTATAACGTCATACCATATAACCTATTTATGCTATAACGTCATCCCATATAACGTAATACGTTATAACGTCATCCCATATAACGTAATACGTTATAACGTCATTCCATATAACGCAATACGTTATAGCGTCATCCCATATAACGTAATACGTTATAACGTCATCCCATATGACGTAATACGGTATAACGTCATACCATATAACCTATTTACGTTATAACGTCATACCATATAACGTAATACGTTATAACGTCATCCCATATAACGTAAACCGTTATAACATCATGCCATATAACGTAATACGGTATAACGTCATACCATATAACCTATTTACGTTATAACGTCATACCATATAACCTATTTCGTTATAGTATCATCCCATATAACGTAATTCGGTATAACGTCATACCATATAACCTATTACGTTATAACGTCATACCATATAACCTATTACGTTATAACGTCATCCCATATAACGTAATACGTTATAACGTAATCCCATATGACGTAATACGGTATAACGTCATACCATATAACCTATTTACGTTATAACGTCATACCATATAACGTATTACGTTATAACGTCATACCATATAACCTATTACGTTATAACGTCATACCATATAGCGTAATACGTTATAACGTTATACCATATAACGCAATACGTTATAACGTCATCCCATATAACGCAATACGTTATAACGTCGTCCCACATAACGTAATACGTTATAACGTCATCCCATATTACGTTATACGTTATAACGTCATACCATATAACGTAATACGTTATAACGTCATACCATATAACCTGTTTCGTTATAACGTCATCCCACATAACGTAATAAGTTACAACGTCACACCATACAACGTAATACGTTATCACGTCATACCACATAACGTAAACCGTTATAACATCATGCCATATAACGTAATACGGTATAACGTCATACCATATAACCTATTTACGTTATAACGTCATACCATATAACCTATTTCGTTATAGTATCATCCCATATAACGTAATTCGGTATAACGTCATACCATATAACCTATTACGTTATAACGTCATACCATATAACCTATTACGTTATAACGTCATCCCATATAACGTAATACGTTATAACGTCATCCCATATGACGTAATACGGTATAACGTCATACCATATAACCTATTTACGTTATAACGTCATACCATATAACGTATTACGTTATAACGTCATACCATATAACCTATTTACGTTATAACGTCATACCATATAACGTATTACGTTATAACGTCATACCATATAACCTATTACGTGATAACGTCATACCATATAGCGTAATACGTTATAACGTTATACCATACAACCAATTACGTTATAACGTCATCCCATATAACGTAATACGTTATAACGTCATCCCATATAACGTAATACGTTATAGCGTCATCCCATATAACGCAATACGTTATAACGTCGTCCCACATAACTTAATACGTTATAACGTCATCCCATATTACGTAATACGTTATAACGTCATCCCATATAACGTAATACGGTATAACGTCATACCATATGACCTATTTACGTTACAACGTCATACCATATAACGTAATACGTTATAACGTCATCCCATATAACGCAATACGTTATAACGTCGTCCCACATAACGTAATACGTTATGACGTCATCCCATATAACGTAATACGTTATAACGTCATCCCATATGACGCAATACGGTATAACGTCATACCATATAACCTATTTCGTTATAACGTCATCCCACATAACGTAATACGTCACAACGTCACACCATATAACGTAATACGTTATAACGTCATACCACATAACGTAAACCGTTATAACATCATGCCATATAACGTAATACGGTATAACGTCATACCATATAACCTATTTACGTTATAACGTCATACCATATAACCTATTTCGTTATAGCGTCATCCCATATAACGTAATTTGGTATAACGTCATACCATATAACCTATTACGTTATAACGTCATACCGTATAACCTATTACGTTATAACGTCATCCCATATAACGTAATACGTTATAACATCATCCCATATGACGTAATACGGTATAACGTCATACCATATAACCTATTTACGTTATAACGTCATACCATATAACGTATTACGTTATAACGTCATACCATATAACCTATTTACGTTATAACGTCATACCATATAACGTATTACGTTATAACGTCATACCATATAACCTATTACGTGATAACGTCATACCATATAGCGTAATACGTTATAACGTTATACCATATAACCAATTACGTTATAACGTCATCCCATATAACGTAATACGTTATAGCGTCATCCCATATAACGTAATACGTTATAACGTCATCCCATATAACGCAATACGTTATAACGTCGTCCCACATAACTTAATACGTTATAACGTCATCCCATATTACGTAATACGTTATAACGTCATCCCATGTAACGTAATACGGTATAACGTCATACCATATAACCTATTTACGATATAACGTCATACCATATAACGTATTACGTTATAACGTCATCCCATATAACGTAATACATTATAACGTCATCCCATATAACGTAATACATTATAACGTCATCCCATATAACGTAATACGTTATAACGTCATACCATATAACCTATTCACGTTATAACGTCATACCATATAACGTATTACGTTATAACGTCATACCATATAACCTATTTACGTTATAACGTCATACCATATAACGTATTACGTTATAACGTCATACCATATAACCTATTACGTGATAACGTCATACCATATAGCGTAATACGTTATAACGTTATACCATATAAGCAATTACGTTATAACGTCATCCCATATAACGTAATACGTTATAACGTCATCCCATATAACGTAATACGTTATAACGTCGTCCCACATAACTTAATACGTTATAACGTCATCCCATATTACGTAATACGTTATAACGTCATCCCATGTAACGTAATACGGTATATCGTCATACCATATAACCTATTTACGTTATAACGTCATCCCATATAACGTAATACGTTATAACGTCATACCATATAACCTATTTACGTTATAACGTCATACCATATAACGTATTACGTTATAACGTCATACCATATAACCTATTTACGTTATAACGTCATACCATATAACGTATTACGTTATAACGTCATACCATATAACCTATTACGTGATAACGTCATACCATATAGCGTAATACGTTATAACGTTATACCATATAAGCAATTACGTTATAACGTCATCCCATATATCGAAATACGTTGTAACGTCATCCCATATAACGTAATACATTATAACGTCATGCCATATAACGTAATTCGGTATAACGTCATACCATATAACCTATTACGTTATAACGTCATACCATATAATCTATTACGTTATAACGTCATCCCATATAACGTAATACGTTATAACGTCATCCCATATGACGTAATACGGTATAACGTCATACCATATAACCTATTTACGTTATAACGTCATACCATATAACGTATTAGGTTATAACGTCATACCATATAACCTATTACGTTATAACGTCATACCATATAGCGTAATACGTTATAACGTTATACCGTATAACCAATTACGTTATGACGTCATCCCGTATAACGTAATACGTTATAACGTCATCCCATATAACGTAATACGTTATAACGTCATCCCATATAACGCAATACGTTATAACGTCGTCCCACATAACGTAATAAGTTATAACGTCATCCCATATTACGTAATACGTTATAACGTCGTCCCACATAACTTAATACGTTATAACGTCATCCCATATTACGTAATACGTTATAACGTCATCCCATGTAACGTAATACGGTATAACGTCATACCATATAACCTATTTACGTTATAACGTCATACCATATAACGTATTAGGTTATAACGTCATACCATATAACCTATTACGTTATAACGTCATACCATATAGCGTAATACGTTATAACGTTATACCGTATAACCAATTACGTTATGACGTCATCCCGTATAACGTATTACGTTATAACATCATACCATATAACCTTTTACGTGATAACGTCATACCATATAGCGTAATACGTTATAACGTTATACCATATAAGCAATTACGTTATAACGTCATCCCATATAACGTAATACGTTATAACGTCATCCCATATAACGTAATACGTTATAACGTCGTCCCACATAACTTAATACGTTATAACGTCATCCCATATTACGTAATACGTTATAACGTCATCCCATGTAACGTAATACGGTATATCGTCATACCATATAACCTATTTACGTTATAACGTCATCCCATATAACGTAATACGTTATAACGTCATACCATATAACCTATTTACGTTATAACGTCATACCATATAACGTATTACGTTATAACGTCATACCATATAACCTATTTACGTTATAACGTCATACCATATAACGTATTACGTTATAACGTCATACCATATAACCTATTACGTGATAACGTCATACCATATAGCGTAATACGTTATAACGTTATACCATATAAGCAATTACGTTATAACGTCATCCCATATATCGAAATACGTTGTAACGTCATCCCATATAACGTAATACATTATAACGTCATGCCATATAACGTAATTCGGTATAACGTCATACCATATAACCTATTACGTTATAACGTCATACCATATAATCTATTACGTTATAACGTCATCCCATATAACGTAATACGTTATAACGTCATCCCATATGACGTAATACGGTATAACGTCATACCATATAACCTATTTACGTTATAACGTCATACCATATAACGTATTAGGTTATAACGTCATACCATATAACCTATTACGTTATAACGTCATACCATATAGCGTAATACGTTATAACGTTATACCGTATAACCAATTACGTTATGACGTCATCCCGTATAACGTAATACGTTATAACGTCATCCCATATAACGTAATACGTTATAACGTCATCCCATATAACGCAATACGTTATAACGTCGTCCCACATAACGTAATAAGTTATAACGTCATCCCATATTACGTAATACGTTATAACGTCATACCATATAACGCAATGCGTTATAACGTCATACCATATAACCTATTTCGTTATAACGTCATCCCATATAACGTAATACGTTATAACGTCATACCATATAACGCAATACGTTATAACGTCATCCCATATAACGCAATACGTTATAACGTCGTCCCACGTAACGTAATACGTTATAAGGTCATCCCATATTACGTAATACGTTATAACGTCATACCATATAACGTAATACGTTATAACGTCATCCCACATAACGTAATACGTTATAACGTCATCCCATATTACGTAATACGTTATAACGTCATCCCATATATCGAAATACGTTGTAACGTCATCTCATATAACGTAATACATTATAACGTCATGCCATATAACGTAATTCGGTATAACGTCATACCATATTACCTATTACGTTATAACGTCATACCATATAATCTATTACGTTATAACGTCATCCCATATAACGTAATACGTTATAACGTCATCCCATATGACGTAATACGGTATAACGTCATAACATATAACCTATTTACGTTATAACGTCATACCATATAACGTATTAGGTTATAACGTCATACCATATAACCTATTACGCTATAACGTCATACCATATAGCGTAATACGTTATAACGTTATACCATATAACCAATTACGTCATAACGCCATCCCATATATCGTAATACGTTATAACGTCATCCCATATAACGCAATACGTTATAACGTCGTCCCACATAACGTAATACGTTATAACGTCATCCCGCATTACGTGATACGTTATAAAGTCATCCCATATAACGTAATACGTTATAACGTCATCCCATATAACGTAATACGTTATAACGTCATACCATATAACGTAATACGTTATAACGTTATACCATATAACGCAATACGTTATAACGTCGTCCCACATAACGTAATACGTTATAACGTCATCCTATATTACGTAATACGATATAACGTCATCCCATATAAGGAAATACGTTATAACGACATCCCATAGTACGCAATACGTTATAACGTCATACCATATAGCGTAATACGTTATAACGTTATACCATATAACCAATTACGTCATAACGCCATCCCATATATCGTAATACGTTATAACGTCATCCCATATAACGCAATACGTTATAACGTCGTCCCACATAACGTAATACGTTATAACGTCATCCCGCATTACGTGGTACGTTATAAAGTCATCCCATATAACGTAATACGTTATAACGTCATCCCATATAACGTAATACGTTATAACGTCATACCATATAACGTAATACGTTATAACGTTATACCATATAACGCAATACGTTATAACGTCGTCCCACATAACGTAATACGTTATAACGTCATCCTATATTACGTAATACGATATAACGTCATCTCATATAAGGAAATACGTTATAACGACATCCCATAGTACGCAATACGTTATAACGTCATCCCATACAACGTAATTCGGTATAACGTCATCCCATATAACGAAATACGTTATAACGTCATCCCGTATAACGTAATACGTTATAACGTCATCCCATATAACGTGATTCGGTATAACGTCGTACCGTATAACCTATTAAGTTATAACGTCATACCATATAACCTATTACGTTATAACGTCATCCCATATAACGTAATACGGTATAACGTCATACCATATAACCTATTTACGTTATAACGTCATTCCATATTACGTAATACGTTATAACGTCATCCCATATAACGTAATACGTTATAACGTCATCCCATATTACGTAATACGTTATAACGTCATACCATATAACGTAATACGTTATAACGTCATACCATATAACCTATTTCGTTATAACGTCATCCCACATAACGTAATACGTTATAACGTCATCCCATATTACGTAATACGTTATAACGTCATCCCATATATCGAAATACGTTGTAACGTCATCCCATATAACGTAATACATTATAACGTCATGCCATATAACGTAATTCGGTATAACGTCATACCATATAACCTATTACGTTAAACCGTCATACCATATAATCTATTACGTTATAACGTCATCCCATATAACGTAATACGTTATAACGTCATCCCATATGAAGTAATACGGTATAACGTCATACCATATAACCTATTTACGTTATAACGTCATACCATATAACGTATTAGGTTATAACGTCATGCCATATAACCTATTACGTTATAACGTCATACCATATAGCGTAATACGTTATAACGTTATACCATATAACCAATTACGTCATAACGCCATCCCATATATCGTAATACGTTATAACGTCATCCCATATAACGCAATACGTTATAACGTCGTCCCACATAACGTAATACGTTATAACGTCTTCCCATATTACGTAATACGTTATGACGTCATCCCATATAAGGAAATACGTTATAACGTCTTCCCATATTACGTAATACGTTATAACGTCGTCCCACATAACGTAATACGTTATAACGTCATCCCGCATTACGTGATACGTTATAAAGTCATCCCATATAACGTAATACGTTATAACGTCATCCCATATAACGTAATACGGTATAACGTCATACCATATAACGTAATACGTTATAACGTCATACCATATAACGTAATACGTTATAACGTTATACCATATAACGCAATACGTTATAACGTCGTCCCACATAACGTAATACGTTATAACGTCATCCTATATTACGTAATACGATATAACGTCATCCCATATAAGGAAATACGTTATAACGACATCCCATAGTACGCAATACGTTATAACGTCATACCATATAGCGTAATACGTTATAACGTTATACCATATAACCAATTACGTCATAACGCCATCCCATATATCGTAATACGTTATAACGTCATCCCATATAACGCAATACGTTATAACGTCGTCCCACATAACGTAATACGTTATAACGTCATCCCGCATTACGTGATACGTTATAAAGTCATCCCATATAACGTAATACGTTATAACGTCATCCCATATAACGTAATACGTTATAACGTCATACCATATAACGTAATACGTTATAACGTTATACCATATAACGCAATACGTTATAACGTCGTCCCACATAACGTAATACGTTATAACGTCATCCTATATTACGTAATACGATATAACGTCATCTCATATAAGGAAATACGTTATAACGACATCCCATAGTACGCAATACGTTATAACGTCATCCCATACAACGTAATTCGGTATAACGTCATCCCATATAACGAAATACGTTATAACGTCATCCCGTATAACGTAATACGTTATAACGTCATCCCATATAACGTGATTCGGTATAACGTCGTACCGTATAACCTATTAAGTTATAACGTCATACCATATAACCTATTACGTTATAACGTCATCCCATATAACGTAATACGGTATAACGTCATACCATATAACCTATTTACGTTATAACGTCATTCCATATAACGTAATACGTTATAACGTCATCCCATATAACGTAATACGTTATAACGTCATCCCATATTACGTAATACGTTATAACGTCATACCATATAACGTAATACGTTATAACGTCATACCATATAACCTATTTCGTTATAACGTCATCCCACATAACGTAATACGTTATAACGTCATCCCATATTACGTAATACGTTATAACGTCATCCCATATATCGAAATACGTTGTAACGTCATCCCATATAACGTAATACATTATAACGTCATGCCATATAACGTAATTCGGTATCACGTCATACCATATAACCTATTACGTTAAACCGTCATACCATATAATCTATTACGTTATAACGTCATCCCATATAACGTAATACGTTATAACTTCATCCCATATGAAGTAATACGGTATAACGTCATACCATATAACCTATTTACGTTATAACGTCATACCATATAACGTATTAGGTTATAACGTCATGCCATATAACCTATTACGTTATAACGTCATACCATATAGCGTAATACGTTATAACGTTATACCATATAACCAATTACGTCATAACGCCATCCCATATATCGTAATACGTTATAACGTCATCCCATATAACGCAATACGTTATAACGTCGTCCCACATAACGTAATACGTTATAACGTCATCCCATATTACGTAATACGTTATGACGTCATCCCATATAAGGAAATACGTTATAACGTCTTCCCATATTACGTAATACGTTATAACGTCGTCCCACATAACGTAATACGTTATAACGTCATCCCGCATTACGTGATACGTTATAAAGTCATCCCATATAACGTAATACGTTATAACGTCATCCCATATAACGTAATACGGTATAACGTCATACCATATAACCTATTTACGTTATAACGTCATTCCATATAACGTAATACGTTATAACGTCATCCCATATAACGTAATACGTTATAACGTCATCCCATATAACGTAATACGGTATAACGTCATACCATATAACCTATTTACGTTATAACGTCATTCCATATAACGTAATACGTTATAACGTCATCCCATATAACGTAATACGTTATAACGTCATCCCATATAGCGCAATACGTTATAACGTCGTCCCACATAACGTAATACGTTATAACGTCATCCCATATTACGTAATACGTTATGACGTCATCCCATACAACGTAATTCGGTATAACGTCATCCCATATAACGTAATACGTTATAACGTCATACCATATAACGTAATTCGGTATAACGTCATACCATATAACCTATTACGTTATAACGTCATACCATATAACCTATTTCGTTATAGCGTCATCCCATATAACGTAATTTGGTATAACGTCATACCATATAACCTATTACGTTATAACGTCATACCGTATAACCTATTACGTTATAACGTCATCCCATATAACGTAATACGTTATAACATCATCCCATATGACGTAATACGGTATAACGTCATACCATATAACCTATTTACGTTATAACGTCATACCATATAACGTATTACGTTATAACGTCATACCATATAACCTATTTACGTTATAACGTCATACCATATAACGTATTACGTTATAACGTCATACCATATAACCTATTACGTGATAACGTCATACCATATAGCGTAATACGTTATAACGTTATACCATATAACCAATTACGTTATAACGTCATCCCATATAACGTAATACGTTATAACGTCATCCCATATAACGTAATACGTTATAACGTCATCCCATATAACGCAATACGTTATAACGTCGTCCCACATAACTTAATACGTTATAACGTCATCCCATATTACGTAATACGTTATAACGTCATCCCATGTAACGTAATACGGTATAACGTCATACCATATAACCTATTTACGATATAACGTCATACCATATAACGTATTACGTTATAACGTCATCCCATATAACGTAATACATTATAACGTCATCCCATATAACGTAATACATTATAACGTCATCCCATATAACGTAATACGTTATAACGTCATACCATATAACCTATTTACGTTATAACGTCATACCATATAACGTATTACGTTATAACGTCATACCATATAACCTATTTACGTTATAACGTCATACCATATAACGTATTACGTTATAACGTCATACCATATAACCTATTACGTGATAGCGTCATACCATATAGCGTAATACGTTATAACGTTATACCATATAAGCAATTACGTTATAACGTCATCCCATATAACGTAATACGTTATAACGTCATCCCATATAACGTAATACGTTATAACGTCGTCCCACATAACTTAATACGTTATAACGTCATCCCATATTACGTAATACGTTATAACGTCATCCCATGTAACGTAATACGGTATATCGTCATACCATATAACCTATTTACGTTATAACGTCATCCCATATAACGTAATACGTTATAACGTCATACCATATAACCTATTTACGTTATAACGTCATACCATATAACGTATTACGTTATAACGTCATACCATATAACCTATTTACGTTATAACGTCATACCATATAACGTATTACGTTATAACGTCATACCATATAACCTATTACGTGATAACGTCATACCATATAGCGTAATACGTTATAACGTTATACCATATAAGCAATTACGTTATAACGTCATCCCATATATCGAAATACGTTGTAACGTCATCCCATATAACGTAATACATTATAACGTCATGCCATATAACGTAATTCGGTATAACGTCATACCATATAACCTATTACGTTATAACGTCATACCATATAATCTATTACGTTATAACGTCATCCCATATAACGTAATACGTTATAACGTCATCCCATATGACGTAATACGGTATAACGTCATACCATATAACCTATTTACGTTATAACGTCATACCATATAACGTATTAGGTTATAACGTCATACCATATAACCTATTACGTTATAACGTCATACCATATAGCGTAATACGTTATAACGTTATACCGTATAACCAATTACGTTATGACGTCATCCCGTATAACGTAATACGTTATAACGTCATCCCATATAACGTAATACGTTATAACGTCATCCCATATAACGCAATACGTTATAACGTCGTCCCACATAACGTAATAAGTTATAACGTCATCCCATATTACGTAATACGTTATAACGTCGTCCCACATAACTTAATACGTTATAACGTCATCCCATATTACGTAATACGTTATAACGTCATCCCATGTAACGTAATACGGTATAACGTCATACCATATAACCTATTTACGTTATAACGTCATACCATATAACGTATTAGGTTATAACGTCATACCATATAACCTATTACGTTATAACGTCATACCATATAGCGTAATACGTTATAACGTTATACCGTATAACCAATTACGTTATGACGTCATCCCGTATAACGTATTACGTTATAACGTCATACCATATAACCTATTACGTGATAACGTCATACCATATAGCGTAATACGTTATAACGTTATACCATATAAGCAATTACGTTATAACGTCATCCCATATAACGTAATACGTTATAACGTCATCCCATATAACGTAATACGTTATGACGTCATCCCATATAAGGAAATACGTTATAACGTCATCCCATGTAACGTAATACGGTATAACGTCATACCATATAACCTATTTACGTTATAACGTCATACCATATAACGTATTAGGTTATAACGTCATACCATATAACCTATTACGTTATAACGTCATACCATATAGCGTAATACGTTATAACGTTATACCATATAACCAATTACGTCATAACGCCATCCCATATATCGTAATACGTTATAACGTCATCCCATATAACGCAATACGTTATAACGTCGTCCCACATAACGTAATACGTTATAACGTCATCCCATATTACGTAATACGTTATGACGTCATCCCATATAAGGAAATACGTTATAACGTCTTCCCATATTACGTAATACGTTATAACGTCGTCCCACATAACGTAATACGTTATAACGTCATCCCGCATTACGTGATACGTTATAAAGTCATCCCATATAACGTAATACGTTATAACGTCATCCCATATAACGTAATACGGTATAACGTCATACCATATAACGTAATACGTTATAACGTCATACCATATAACGTAATACGTTATAACGTTATACCATATAACGCAATACGTTATAACGTCGTCCCACATAACGTAATACGTTATAACGTCATCCTATATTACGTAATACGATATAACGTCATCCCATATAAGGAAATACGTTATAACGACATCCCATAGTACGCAATACGTTATAACGTCATACCATATAGCGTAATACGTTATAACGTTATACCATATAACCAATTACGTCATAACGCCATCCCATATATCGTAATACGTTATAACGTCATCCCATATAACGCAATACGTTATAACGTCGTCCCACATAACGTAATACGTTATAACGTCATCCCGCATTACGTGATACGTTATAAAGTCATCCCATATAACGTAATACGTTATAACGTCATCCCATATAACGTAATACGTTATAACGTCATACCATATAACGTAATACGTTATAACGTTATACCATATAACGCAATACGTTATAACGTCGTCCCACATAACGTAATACGTTATAACGTCATCCTATATTACGTAATACGATATAACGTCATCTCATATAAGGAAATACGTTATAACGACATCCCATAGTACGCAATACGTTATAACGTCATCCCATACAACGTAATTCGGTATAACGTCATCCCATATAACGAAATACGTTATAACGTCATCCCGTATAACGTAATACGTTATAACGTCATCCCATATAACGTGATTCGGTATAACGTCGTACCGTATAACCTATTAAGTTATAACGTCATACCATATAACCTATTACGTTATAACGTCATCCCATATAACGTAATACGGTATAACGTCATACCATATAACCTATTTACGTTATAACGTCATTCCATATAACGTAATACGTTATAACGTCATCCCATATAACGTAATACGTTATAACGTCATCCCATATTACGTAATACGTTATAACGTCATACCATATAACGTAATACGTTATAACGTCATACCATATAACCTATTTCGTTATAACGTCATCCCACATAACGTAATACGTTATAACGTCATCCCATATTACGTAATACGTTATAACGTCATCCCATATATCGAAATACGTTGTAACGTCATCCCATATAACGTAATACATTATAACGTCATGCCATATAACGTAATTCGGTATCACGTCATACCATATAACCTATTACGTTAAACCGTCATACCATATAATCTATTACGTTATAACGTCATCCCATATAACGTAATACGTTATAACGTCATCCCATATGAAGTAATACGGTATAACGTCATACCATATAACCTATTTACGTTATAACGTCATACCATATAACGTATTAGGTTATAACGTCATGCCATATAACCTATTACGTTATAACGTCATACCATATAGCGTAATACGTTATAACGTTATACCATATAACCAATTACGTCATAACGCCATCCCATATATCGTAATACGTTATAACGTCATCCCATATAACGCAATACGTTATAACGTCGTCCCACATAACGTAATACGTTATAACGTCATCCCATATTACGTAATACGTTATGACGTCATCCCATATAAGGAAATACGTTATAACGTCTTCCCATATTACGTAATACGTTATAACGTCGTCCCACATAACGTAATACGTTATAACGTCATCCCGCATTACGTGATACGTTATAAAGTCATCCCATATAACGTAATACGTTATAACGTCATCCCATATAACGTAATACGGTATAACGTCATACCATATAACCTATTTACGTTATAACGTCATTCCATATAACGTAATACGTTATAACGTCATCCCATATAACGTAATACGTTATAACGTCATCCCATATAACGTAATACGGTATAACGTCATACCATATAACCTATTTACGTTATAACGTCATTCCATATAACGTAATACGTTATAACGTCATCCCATATAACGTAATACGTTATAACGTCATCCCATATAGCGCAATACGTTATAACGTCGTCCCACATAACGTAATACGTTATAACGTCATCCCATATTACGTAATACGTTATGACGTCATCCCATACAACGTAATTCGGTATAACGTCATCCCATATAACGTAATACGTTATAACGTCATACCATATAACGTAATTCGGTATAACGTCATACCATATAACCTATTACGTTATAACGTCATACCATATAACCTACTACGTTATAGCGTCATCCCATATAACGTAATACGTTATAACGTCATCCCATATGACGCAATACGGTATAACGTCATACCATATAACCTATTTACGTTATAACGTCATACCATATAACGTATTACGTTATAACGTTATACCATATAACCTATTACGTTGTAACGTCATACCATATAGCGTAATACGTTATAACGTTAGACCATATAACGCAATACGTTATAACGTCATCCCATATTACGTTATACGTTATAACGTCATACCATATAACGTAATGCGTTATAACGTCATACCATATAACGCAATACGTTATAACGTCGTCCCACATAACGTAATAAGTTATAACGTCATCCCATATTACGTAATACGTTATAACGTCATACCATATAACGTAATGCGTTATAACGTCATACCATATAACCTATTTCGTTATAACGTCATCCCATATAACGTAATACGTTATAACGTCATACCATATAACGCAATACGTTATAACGTCATCCCATATAACGCAATACGTTATAACGTCGTCCCACGTAACGTAATACGTTATAAGGTCATCCCATATTACGTAATACGTTATAACGTCATACCATATAACGTAATACGTTATAACGTCATCCCACATAACGTAATACGTTATAACGTCATCCCATATTACGTAATACGTTATAACGTCATCCCATATATCGAAATACGTTGTAACGTCATCTCATATAACGTAATACATTATAACGTCATGCCATATAACGTAATTCGGTATAACGTCATACCATATTACCTATTACGTTATAACGTCATACCATATAATCTATTACGTTATAACGTCATCCCATATAACGTAATACGTTATAACGTCATCCCATATGACGTAATACGGTATAACGTCATACCATATAACCTATTTACGTTATAACGTCATACCATATAACGTATTAGGTTATAACGTCATACCATATAACCTATTACGCTATAACGTCATACCATATAGCGTAATACGTTATAACGTTATACCATATAACCAATTACGTCATAACGCCATCCCATATATCGTAATACGTTATAACGTCATCCCATATAACGTAATACGTTATAACGTCATCCCATATAACGCAATACGTTATAACGTCGTCCCGCATTACGTGATACGTTATAAAGTCATCCCATATAACGTAATACGTTATAACGTCATCCCATATAACGTAATACGTTATAACGTCATACCATATAACGTAATACGTTATAACGTTATACCATATAACGCAATACGTTATAACGTCGTCCCACATAACGTAATACGTTATAACGTCATCCTATATTACGTAATACGATATAACGTCATCCCATATAAGGAAATACGTTATAACGACATCCCATAGTACGCAATACGTTATAACGTCATACCATATAGCGTAATACGTTATAACGTTATACCATATAACCAATTACGTCATAACGCCATCCCATATATCGTAATACGTTATAACGTCATCCCATATAACGCAATACGTTATAACGTCGTCCCACATAACGTAATACGTTATAACGTCATCCCGCATTACGTGATACGTTATAAAGTCATCCCATATAACGTAATACGTTATAACGTCATCCCATATAACGTAATACGTTATAACGTCATACCATATAACGTAATACGTTATAACGTTATACCATATAACGCAATACGTTATAACGTCGTCCCACATAACGTAATACGTTATAACGTCATCCTATATTACGTAATACGATATAACGTCATCTCATATAAGGAAATACGTTATAACGACATCCCATAGTACGCAATACGTTATAACGTCATCCCATACAACGTAATTCGGTATAACGTCATCCCATATAACGAAATACGTTATAACGTCATCCCGTATAACGTAATACGTTATAACGTCATCCCATATAACGTGATTCGGTATAACGTCGTACCGTATAACCTATTAAGTTATAACGTCATACCATATAACCTATTACGTTATAACGTCATCCCATATAACGTAATACGGTATAACGTCATACCATATAACCTATTTACGTTATAACGTCATTCCATATAACGTAATACGTTATAACGTCATCCCATATAACGTAATACGTTATAACGTCATCCCATATTACGTAATACGTTATAACGTCATACCATATAACGTAATACGTTATAACGTCATACCATATAACCTATTTCGTTATAACGTCATCCCACATAACGTAATACGTTATAACGTCATCCCATATTACGTAATACGTTATAACGTCATCCCATATATCGAAATACGTTGTAACGTCATCCCATATAACGTAATACATTATAACGTCATGCCATATAACGTAATTCGGTATAACGTCATACCATATAACCTATTACGTTAAACCGTCATACCATATAATCTATTACGTTATAACGTCATCCCATATAACGTAATACGTTATAACGTCATCCCATATGAAGTAATACGGTATAACGTCATACCATATAACCTATTTACGTTATAACGTCATACCATATAACGTATTAGGTTATAACGTCATGCCATATAACCTATTACGTTATAACGTCATACCATATAGCGTAATACGTTATAACGTTATACCATATAACCAATTACGTCATAACGCCATCCCATATATCGTAATACGTTATAACGTCATCCCATATAACGCAATACGTTATAACGTCGTCCCACATAACGTAATACGTTATAACGTCATCCCATATTACGTAATACGTTATGACGTCATCCCATATAAGGAAATACGTTATAACGACTTCCCATATTACGTAATACGTTATAACGTCGTCCCACATAACGTAATACGTTATAACGTCATCCCGCATTACGTGATACGTTATAAAGTCATCCCATATAACGTAATACGTTATAACGTCATCCCATATAACGTAATACGGTATGACGTCATACCATATAACGTAATACGTTATAACGTCATACCATATAACGTAATACGTTATAACGTTATACCATATAACGCAATACGTTATAACGTCGTCCCACATAACGTAATACGTTATAACGTCATCCTATATTACGTAATACGATATAACGTCATCCCATATAAGGAAATACGTTATAACGACATCCCATAGTACGCAATACGTTATAACGTCATACCATATAGCGTAATACGTTATAACGTTATACCATATAACCAATTACGTCATAACGCCATCCCATATATCGTAATACGTTATAACGTCATCCCATATAACGCAATACGTTATAACGTCGTCCCACATAACGTAATACGTTATAACGTCATCCCTCATTACGTGATACGTTATAAAGTCATCCCATATAACGTAATACGTTATAACGTCATCCCATATAACGTAATACGTTATAACGTCATACCATATAACGTAATACGTTATAACGTTATACCATATAACGCAATACGTTATAACGTCGTCCCACATAACGTAATACGTTATAACGTCATCCTATATTACGTAATACGATATAACGTCATCTCATATAAGGAAATACGTTATAACGACATCCCATAGTACGCAATACGTTATAACGTCATCCCATACAACGTAATTCGGTATAACGTCATCCCATATAACGAAATACGTTATAACGTCATCCCGTATAACGTAATACGTTATAACGTCATCCCATATAACGTGATTCGGTATAACGTCGTACCGTATAACCTATTAAGTTATAACGTCATACCATATAACCTATTACGTTATAACGTCATCCCATATAACGTAATACGGTATAACGTCATACCATATAACCTATTTACGTTATAACGTCATTCCATATAACGTAATACGTTATAACGTCATCCCATATAACGTAATACGTTATAACGTCATCCCATATTACGTAATACGTTATAACGTCATACCATATAACGTAATACGTTATAACGTCATACCATATAACCTATTTCGTTATAACGTCATCCCACATAACGTAATACGTTATAACGTCATCCCATATTACGTAATACGTTATAACGTCATCCCATATATCGAAATACGTTGTAACGTCATCCCATATAACGTAATACATTATAACGTCATGCCATATAACGTAATTCGGTATAACGTCATACCATATAACCTATTACGTTAAACCGTCATACCATATAATCTATTACGTTATAACGTCATCCCATATAACGTAATACGTTATAACGTCATCCCATATGAAGTAATACGGTATAACGTCATACCATATAACCTATTTACGTTATAACGTCATACCATATAACGTATTAGGTTATAACGTCATGCCATATAACCTATTACGTTATAACGTCATACCATATAGCGTAATACGTTATAACGTTATACCATATAACCAATTACGTCATAACGCCATCCCATATATCGTAATACGTTATAACGTCATCCCATATAACGCAATACGTTATAACGTCGTCCCACATAACGTAATACGTTATAACGTCATCCCATATTACGTAATACGTTATGACGTCATCCCATATAAGGAAATACGTTATAACGTCTTCCCATATTACGTAATACGTTATAACGTCGTCCCACATAACGTAATACGTTATAACGTCATCCCGCATTACGTGATACGTTATAAAGTCATCCCATATAACGTAATACGTTATAACGTCATCCCATATAACGTAATACGGTATAACGTCATACCATATAACCTATTTACGTTATAACGTCATTCCATATAACGTAATACGTTATAACGTCATCCCATATAACGTAATACGTTATAACGTCATCCCATATAACGTAATACGGTATAACGTCATACCATATAACCTATTTACGTTATAACGTCATTCCATATAACGTAATACGTTATAACGTCATCCCATATAACGTAATACGTTATAACGTCATCCCATATAGCGCAATACGTTATAACGTCGTCCCACATAACGTAATACGTTATAACGTCATCCCATATTACGTAATACGTTATGACGTCATCCCATACAACGTAATTCGGTATAACGTCATCCCATATAACGTAATACGTTATAACGTCATACCATATAACGTAATTCGGTATAACGTCATACCATATAACCTATTACGTTATAACGTCATACCATATAACCTACTACGTTATAGCGTCATCCCATATAACGTAATACGTTATAACGTCATCCCATATGACGCAATACGGTATAACGTCATACCATATAACCTATTTACGTTATAACGTCATACCATATAACGTATTACGTTATAACGTTATACCATATAACCTATTACGTTGTAACGTCATACCATATAGCGTAATACGTTATAACGTTATACCATATAACGCAATACGTTATAACGTCATCCCATATTACGTTATACGTTATAACGTCATACCATATAACGTAATACGTTATAACGTCATACCATATAACCTGTTTCGTTATAACGTCATCCCACATAACGTAATAAGTTACAACGTCACACCATACAACGTAATACGTTATCACGTCATACCACATAACGTAAACCGTTATAACATCATGCCATATAACGTAATACGGTATAACGTCATACCATATAACCTATTTACGTTATAACGTCATCCCACATAACGTAATAAGTTACAACGTCACACCATACAACGTAATACGTTATCACGTCATACCACATAACGTAAACCGTTATAACATCATGCCATATAACGTAATACGGTATAACGTCATACCATATAACCTATTTACGTTATAGCGTCATACCATATAACCTATTTCGTTATAGTATCATCCCATATAACGTAATTCGGTATAACGTCATACCATATAACCTATTACGTTATAACGTCATACCATATAACCTATTACGTTATAACGTCATCCCATATAACGTAATACGTTATAACGTCATCCCATATGACGTAATACGGTATAACGTCATACCATATAACCTATTTACGTTATAACGTCATACCATATAACGTATTACGTTATAACGTCATACCATATAACCTATTTACGTTATAACGTCATACCATATAACGTATTACGTTATAACGTCGTACCATATAACCTATTACGTGATAACGTCATACCATATAGCGTAATACGTTATAACGTTATACCATACAACCAATTACGTTATAACGTCATCCCATATAACGTAATACGTTATAACGTCATCCCATATAACGTAATACGTTATAGCGTCATCCCATATAACGCAATACGTTATAACGTCGTCCCACATAACTTAATACGTTATAACGTCATCCCATATTACGTAATACGTTATAACGTCATCCCATATAACGTAATACGGTATAACGTCATACCATATGACCTATTTACGTTACAACGTCATACCATATAACGTAATACGTTATAACGTCATCCCATATAACGCAATACGTTATAACGTCGTCCCACATAACGTAATACGTTATAACGTCATACCATATAACGTAATACGTTATACCGTCATACCATATAAAATATTATGTTATAACGTCACACCATATAACGTAATACGTTATAACGTCATCCCATTTAACGCAATACGTTATAACGTCGTCCCACATAACGTAATACGTTATGACGTCATCCCATATAACGTAATACGTTATAACGTCATCCCATATTACGTAATACGTTATAACGTCATCCCATACAACGTAATTCGGTATAACGTCATCCCATATAACGTAATACGTTATAACGTCATACCATATAACGTAATTCGGTATAACGTCATACCATATAACCTATTACGTTATAACGTCATACCATATAACCTACTACGTTATAGCGTCATCCCATATAACGTAATACGTTATAACGTCATCCCATATGACGCAATACGGTATAACGTCATACCATATAACCTATTTACGTTATAACGTCTTACCATATAACGTATTACGTTATAACGTTATACCATATAACCTATTACGTTGTAACGTCATACCATATAGCGTAATACGTTATAACGTTATACCATATAACGCAATACGTTATAACGTCATCCCATATAACGCAATACGTTATAACGTCGTCCCACATAACGTAATACGTTATAACGTCATCCCATATTACGTTATACGTTATAACGTCATACCATATAACGTAATACGTTATAACGTCATACCATATAACCTATTTCGTTATAACGTCATCCCACATAACGTAATACGTCACAACGTCACACCATATAACGTAATACGTTATAACGTCATACCACATAACGTAAACCGTTATAACATCATGCCATATAACGTAATACGGTATAACGTCATACCATATAACCTATTTACGTTATAACGTCATACCATATAACCTATTTCGTTATAGCGTCATCCCATATAACGTAATTTGGTATAACGTCATACCATATAACCTATTACGTTATAACGTCATACCGTATAACCTATTACGTTATAACGTCATCCCATATAACGTAATACGTTATAACATCATCCCATATGACGTAATACGGTATAACGTCATACCATATAACCTATTTACGTTATAACGTCATACCATATAACGTATTACGTTATAACGTCATACCATATAACCTATTTACGTTATAACGTCATACCATATAACGTATTACGTTATAACGTCATACCATATAACCTATTACGTGATAACGTCATACCATATAGCGTAATACGTTATAACGTTATACCATATAACCAATTACGTTATAACGTCATCCCATATAACGTAATACGTTATAACGTCATCCCATATAACGTAATACGTTATAACGTCATCAAATATAACGCAATACGTTATAACGTCGTCCCACATAACTTAATACGTTATAACGTCATCCCATATTACGTAATACGTTATAACGTCATCCCATGTAACGTAATACGGTATAACGTCATACCATATAACCTATTTACGATATAACGTCATACCATATAACGTATTACGTTATAACATCATCCCATATAACGTAATACATTATAACGTCATCCCATATAACGTAATACATTATAACGTCATCCCATATAACGTAATACGTTATAACGTCATACCATATAAAATATTTACGTTATAACGTCATACCATATAACGTATTACGTTATAACGTCATACCATATAACCTATTTACGTTATAACGTCATACCATATAACGTATTACGTTATAACGTCATACCATATAACCTATTACGTGATAACGTCATACCATATAGCGTAATACGTTATAACGTTATACCATATAAGCAATTACGTTATAACGTCATCCCATATAACGTAATACGTTATAACGTCATCCCATATAACGTAATACGTTATAACGTCGTCCCACATAACTTAATACGTTATAACGTCATCCCATATTACGTAATACGTTATAACGTCATCCCATGTAACGTAATACGGTATATCGTCATACCATATAACCTATTTACGTTATAACGTCATCCCATATAACGTAATACGTTATAACGTCATACCATATAACCTATTTACGTTATAACGTCATACCATATAACGTATTACGTTATAACGTCATACCATATAACCTATTTACGTTATAACGTCATACCATATAACGTATTACGTTATAACGTCATACCATATAACCTATTACGTGATAACGTCATACCATATAGCGTAATACGTTATAACGTTATACCATATAAGCAATTACGTTATAACGTCATCCCATATATCGAAATACGTTGTAACGTCATCCCATATAACGTAATACATTATAACGTCATGCCATATAACGTAATTCGGTATAACGTCATACCATATAACCTATTACGTTATAACGTCATACCATATAATCTATTACGTTATAACGTCATCCCATATAACGTAATACGTTATAACGTCATCCCATATGACGTAATACGGTATAACGTCATACCATATAACCTATTTATGTTATAACGTCATACCATATAACGTATTAGGTTATAACGTCATACCATATAACCTATTACGTTATAACGTCATACCATATAGCGTAATACGTTATAACGTTATACCGTATAACCAATTACGTTATGACGTCATCCCGTATAACGTAATACGTTATAACGTCATCCCATATAACGTAATACGTTATAACGTCATCCCATATAACGCAATACGTTATAACGTCGTCCCACATAACGTAATAAGTTATAACGTCATCCCATATTACGTAATACGTTATAACGTCATACCATATAACGTAATGCGTTATAACGTCATACCATATAACCTATTTCGTTATAACGTCATCCCATATAACGTAATACGTTATAACGTCATACCATATAACGCAATACGTTATAACGTCATCCCATATAACGCAATACGTTATAACGTCGTCCCACGTAACGTAATACGTTATAAGGTCATCCCATATTACGTAATACGTTATAACGTCATACCATATAACGTAATACGTTATAGCGTCATCCCACATAACGTAATACGTTATAACGTCATCCCATATTACGTAATACGTTATAACGTCATCCCATATATCGAAATACGTTGTAACGTCATCTCATATAACGTAATACATTATAACGTCATGCCATATAACGTAATTCGGTATAACGTCATACCATATTACCTATTACGTTATAACGTCATACCATATAATCTATTACGTTATAACGTCATCCCATATAACGTAATACGTTATAACGTCATCCCATATGACGTAATACGGTATAACGTCATACCATATAACCTATTTACGTTATAACGTCATACCATATAACGTATTAGGTTATAACGTCATACCATATAACCTATTACGCTATAACGTCATACCATATAGCGTAATACGTTATAACGTTATACCATATAACCAATTACGTCATAACGCCATCCCATATATCGTAATACGTTATAACGTCATCCCATATAACGCAATACGTTATAACGTCGTCCCACATAACGTAATACGTTATAACGTCATCCCGCATTACGTGATACGTTATAAAGTCATCCCATATAACGTAATACGTTATAACGTCATCCCATATAACGTAATACGTTATAACGTCATACCATATAACGTAATACGTTATAACGTTATACCATATAACGCAATACGTTATAACGTCGTCCCACATAACGTAATACGTTATAACGTCATCCTATATTACGTAATACGATATAACGTCATCTCATATAAGGAAATACGTTATAACGACATCCCATAGTACGCAATACGTTATAACGTCATACCATATAGCGTAATACGTTATAACGTTATACCATATAACCAATTACGTCATAACGCCATCCCATATATCGTAATACGTTATAACGTCATCCCATATAACGCAATACGTTATAACGTCGTCCCACATAACGTAATACGTTATAACGTCATCCCGCATTACGTGATACGTTATAAAGTCATCCCATATAACGTAATACGTTATAACCTCATCCCATATAACGTAATACGTTATAACGTCATACCATATAACGTAATACGTTATAACGTTATACCATATAACGCAATACGTTATAACGTCGTCCCACATAACGTAATACGTTATAACGTCATCCTATATTACGTAATACGATATAACGTCATCTCATATAAGGAAATACGTTATAACGACATCCCATAGTACGCAATACGTTATAACGTCATCCCATACAACGTAATTCGGTATAACGTCATCCCATATAACGAAATACGTTATAACGTCATCCCGTATAACGTAATACGTTATAACGTCATCCCATATAACGTGATTCGGTATAACGTCGTACCGTATAACCTATTAAGTTATAACGTCATACCATATAACCTATTACGTTATAACGTCATCCCATATAACGTAATACGGTATAACGTCATACCATATAACCTATTTACGTTATAACGTCATTCCATATAACGTAATACGTTATAACGTCATCCCATATAACGTAATACGTTATAACGTCATCCCATATTACGTAATACGTTATAACGTCATACCATATAACGTAATACGTTATAACGTCATACCATATAACCTATTTCGTTATAACGTCATCCCACATAACGTAATACGTTATAACGTCATCCCATATTACGTAATACGTTATAACGTCATCCCATATATCGAAATACGTTGTAACGTCATCCCATATAACGTAATACATTATAACGTCATGCCATATAACGTAATTCGGTATAACGTCATACCATATAACCTATTACGTTAAACCGTCATACCATATAATCTATTACGTTATAACGTCATCCCATATAACGTAATACGTTATAACGTCATCCCATATGAAGTAATACGGTATAACGTCATACCATATAACCTATTTACGTTATAACGTCATACCATATAACGTATTAGGTTATAACGTCATGCCATATAACCTATTACGTTATAACGTCATACCATATAGCGTAATACGTTATAACGTTATACCATATAACCAATTACGTCATAACGCCATCCCACATATCGTAATACGTTATAACGTCATCCCATATAACGCAATACGTTATAACGTCGTCCCACATAACGTAATACGTTATAACGTCATCCCATATTACGTAATACGTTATGACGTCATCCCATATAAGGAAATACGTTATAACGTCTTCCCATATTACGTAATACGTTATAACGTCGTCCCACATAACGTAATACGTTATAACGTCATCCCGCATTACGTGATACGTTATAAAGTCATCCCATATAACGTAATACGTTATAACGTCATCCCATATAACGTAATACGGTATAACGTCATACTATATAACCTATTTACGTTATAACGTCATTCCATATAACGTAATACGTTATAACGTCATCCCATATAACGTAATACGTTATAACGTCATCCCATATAACGTAATACGGTATAACGTCATACCATATAACCTATTTACGTTATAACGTCATTCCATATAACGTAATACGTTATAACGTCATCCCATATTACGTAATACGTTATGACGTCATCCCATACAACGTAATTCGGTATAACGTCATCCCATATAACGTAATACGTTATAACGTCATACCATATAACGTAATTCGGTATAACGTCATACCATATAACCTATTACGTTATAACGTCATACCATATAACCTACTACGTTATAGCGTCATCCCATATAACGTAATACGTTATAACGTCTTCCCATATGACGCAATACGGTATAACGTCATACCATATAACCTATTTACGTTATAACGTCATACCATATAACGTATTACGTTATAACGTTATACCATATAACCTATTACGTTGTAACGTCATACCATATAGCGTAATACGTTATAACGTTATACCATATAACGCAATACGTTATAACGTCATCTCATATAACGTAATACGGTATAACGTCATACCATATAACCTATTTACGTTATAACGTCATTCCATATAACGTAATACGTTATAACGTCATCCCATATAACGTAATACGTTATAACGTCATACCACATAACGTAAACCGTTATAACATCATGCCATATAACGTAATACGGTATAACGTCATACCATATAACCTATTTACGTTATAACGTCATACCATATAACGTATTACGTTATAACGTCATACCATATAACCTATTTACGATATAACATCATACCATATAACGTATTACGTTATAACGTCATACCATATAACCTATTTACGTTATAACGTCATACCATATAACGTATTACGTTATAACGTCATACCATATAACCTATTACGTGATAACGTCATACCATATAGCGTAATACGTTATAACGTTATACCATATAACCAATTACGTTATAACGTCATCCCATATAACGCAATACGTTATAACGTCGTCCCACGTAACGTAATACGTTATAACGTCATCCCATATTACGTTATACGTTATAACGTCATACCATATAACCTATTTACGTTATAACGTCATACCATATAACGTATTACGTTATAACGTCATACCATATAACCTATTTACGTTATAACGTCATCCCATATAGCGCAATACGTTATAACGTCGTCCCACATAACGTAATACGTTATAACGTCATCCCATATTACGTAATACGTTATGACGTCATCCCATACAACGTAATTCGGTATAACGTCATCCCATATAACGTAATACGTTATAACGTCATACCATATAACGTAATTCGGTATAACGTCATACCATATAACCTATTACGTTATAACGTCATACCATATAACCTACTACGTTATAGCGTCATCCCATATAACGTAATACGTTATAACGTCATCCCATATGACGCAATACGGTATAACGTCATACCATATAACCTATTTACGTTATAACGTCATACCATATAACGTATTACGTTATAACGTTATACCATATAACCTATTACGTTGTAACGTCATACCATATAGCGTAATACGTTATAACGTTATACCATATAACGCAATACGTTATAACGTCATCTCATATAACGTAATACGGTATAACGTCATACCATATAACCTATTTACGTTATAACGTCATTCCATATAACGTAATACGTTATAACGTCATCCCATATAACGTAATACGTTATAACGTCATACCACATAACGTAAACCGTTATAACATCATGCCATATAACGTAATACGGTATAACGTCATACCATATAACCTATTTACGTTATAACGTCATACCATATAACGTATTACGTTATAACGTCATACCATATAACCTATTTACGATATAACATCATACCATATAACGTATTACGTTATAACGTCATACCATATAACCTATTTACGTTATAACGTCATACCATATAACGTATTACGTTATAACGTCATACCATATAACCTATTACGTGATAACGTCATACCATATAGCGTAATACGTTATAACGTTATACCATATAACCAATTACGTTATAACGTCATCCCATATAACGCAATACGTTATAACGTCGTCCCACGTAACGTAATACGTTATAACGTCATCCCATATTACGTTATACGTTATAACGTCATACCATATAACCTATTTACGTTATAACGTCATACCATATAACGTATTACGTTATAACGTCATACCATATAACCTATTTACGTTATAACGTCATACCATATAACGTATTACGTTATAACGTCATACCATATAACCTATTACGTGATAACGTCATACCATATAGCGTAATACGTTATAACGTTATACCATATAACCAATTACGTTATAACGTCATCCCGTATAACGGAATACGTTATAACGTCATCCCATATAACGTATTACGTTATAACGTCATACCATATAACCTATTTACGTTATAACGTCATACCATATAACGTATTACGTTATAACGTCATACCATATAACCTATTTCGTGATAACGTCATACCATATAGCGTAATACGTTATAACGTTATACCATATAAGCAATTACGTTATAAAGTCATCCCATATAACGTAATACGTTATAACGTCATCCCATATAACGTAATACGTTATAACGTCGTCCCACATAACTTAATACGTTATAACGTCATCCCATATTACGTAATACGTTATAACGTCATCCCATGTAACGTAATACGTTATAACGTCATCCCATATATCGAAATACGTTGTAACGTCATCCCATATAACGTAATACATTATAACGTCATGCCATATAACGTAATTCGGTATAACGTCATACCATATAACCTATTACGTTATAACGTCATACCATATAATCTATTACGTTATAACGTCATCCCATATAACGTAATTCGGTATAACGTCATCCCATATAACGTAATACGTTATAACGTCATACCATATAACGTAATTCGGTATAACGTCATACCATATAACCTATTACGTTATAACGTCATACCATATAACCTACTACGTTATAGCGTCATCCCATATAACGTAATACGTTATAACGTCATCCCATATGACGCAATACGGTATAACGTCATACCATATAACCTATTTACGTTATAACGTCATACCATATAACGTATTACGTTATAACGTTATACCATATAACCTATTACGTTGTAACGTCATACCATATAGCGTAATACGTTATAACGTTATACCATATAACGCAATACGTTATAACGTCATCTCATATAACGTAATACGGTATAACGTCATACCATATAACCTATTTACGTTATAACGTCATTCCATATAACGTAATACGTTATAACGTCATCCCATATAACGTAATACGTTATAACGTCATACCACATAACGTAAACCGTTATAACATCATGCCATATAACGTAATACGGTATAACGTCATACCATATAACCTATTTACGTTATAACGTCATACCATATAACGTATTACGTTATAACGTCATACCATATAACCTATTTACGATATAACATCATACCATATAACGTATTACGTTATAACGTCATACCATATAACCTATTTACGTTATAACGTCATACCATATAACGTATTACGTTATAACGTCATACCATATAACCTATTACGTGATAACGTCATACCATATAGCGTAATACGTTATAACGTTATACCATATAACCAATTACGTTATAACGTCATCCCATATAACGCAATACGTTATAACGTCGTCCCACGTAACGTAATACGTTATAACGTCATCCCATATTACGTTATACGTTATAACGTCATACCATATAACCTATTTACGTTATAACGTCATACCATATAACGTATTACGTTATAACGTCATACCATATAACCTATTTACGTTATAACGTCATACCATATAACGTATTACGTTATAACGTCATACCATATAACCTATTACGTGATAACGTCATACCATATAGCGTAATACGTTATAACGTTATACCATATAACCAATTACGTTATAACGTCATCCCGTATAACGGAATACGTTATAACGTCATCCCATATAACGTATTACGTTATAACGTCATACCATATAACCTATTTACGTTATAACGTCATACCATATAACGTATTACGTTATAACGTCATACCATATAACCTATTTCGTGATAACGTCATACCATATAGCGTAATACGTTATAACGTTATACCATATAAGCAATTACGTTATAAAGTCATCCCATATAACGTAATACGTTATAACGTCATCCCATATAACGTAATACGTTATAACGTCGTCCCACATAACTTAATACGTTATAACGTCATCCCATATTACGTAATACGTTATAACGTCATCCCATGTAACGTAATACGTTATAACGTCATCCCATATATCGAAATACGTTGTAACGTCATCCCATATAACGTAATACATTATAACGTCATGCCATATAACGTAATTCGGTATAACGTCATACCATATAACCTATTACGTTATAACGTCATACCATATAATCTATTACGTTATAACGTCATCCCATATAACGTAATACGTTATAACGTCATCCCATATGACGTAATACGGTATAACGTCATACCATATAACCTATTTACGTTATAACGTCATACCATATAACGTATTAGGTTATAACGTCATACCATATATCCTATTACGTTATAACGTCATACCATATAGCGTAATACGTTATAACGATATACCATATAACCAATTACGTTATGACGTCATCCCATATAACGTAATACGTTATAACGTCATCCCGTATAACGTAATACGTTATAACGTCATCCCATATAACGCAATACGTTATAACGTCGACCCACATAACGTAATAAGTTATAACGTCATCCCATATTACGTAATACGTTAGAACGTCATACCATATAACGTAATACGTTATAACGTCATACCATATAACCTATTTCGTTATAACGTCATCCCATATAACGTAATACGTTATAACGTCATACCATATAACGCAATACGTTATAACGTCATCCCATATAACGCAATACGTTATAACGTCGTCCCACGTAACGTAATACGTTATAACGTCATCCCATATTACGTAATACGTTATAACGTCATACCATATAACGTAATACGTTATAACGTCGTCCCACATAACTTAATACGTTATAACGTCATCCCATATTACGTAATACGTTATAACGTCATCCCATGTAACGTAATACGGTATAACGTCATACCATATAACCTATTTACGTTATAACGTCATACCATATAACGTAATACGTTATAACGTCATACCATATAACCTATTTACGATATAACGTCATACCATATAACGTATTACGTTATAACGTCATCCCATATAACGTAATACATTATAACGTCATCCCATATAACGTAATACGTTATAACGTCATACCATATAACCTATTTACGTTATAACGTCATACCATATAACGTATTACGTTATAACGTCATACCATATAACCTATTTACGTTATAACGTCATACCATATAACGTATTACGTTATAACGTCATACCATATAACCTATTACGTGATAACGTCATACCATATAGCGTAATACGTTATAACGTCGTCCCACATAACCTAATACGTTATAACGTCATCCCATATTACGTAATACGTTATAACGTCATACCATATAACGTATTAGGTTATAACGTCATGCCATATAACCTATTACGTTATAACGTCATACCATATAGCGTAATACGTTATAACGTTATACCATATAACCAATTACGTCATAACGCCATCCCATATATCGTAATACGTTATAACGTCATCCCATATAACGCAATACGTTATAACGTCGTCCCACATAACGTAATACGTTATAACGTCATCCCATATTACGTAATACGTTATGACGTCATCCCATATA
The DNA here is from genome assembly GCF_051014615.1 of Bombus vancouverensis nearcticus. Classification (NCBI taxonomy): domain Eukaryota; kingdom Metazoa; phylum Arthropoda; class Insecta; order Hymenoptera; family Apidae; genus Bombus; species Bombus vancouverensis. The sequence continues at coordinate 1,415,064 of NW_027468912.1, forward strand.
AGGAAATACGTTATAACGTCTTCCCATATTACGTAATACGTTATAACGTCGTCCCACATAACGTAATACGTTATAACGTCATCCCGCATTACGTGATACGTTATAAAGTCATCCCATATAACGTAATACGTTATAACGTCATCCCATATAACGTAATACGGTATAACGTCATACCATATAACCTATTTACGTTATAACGTCATTCCATATAACGTAATACGTTATAACGTCATCCCATATAACGTAATACGTTATAACGTCATCCCATATAACGTAATACGGTATAACGTCATACCATATAACCTATTTACGTTATAACGTCATTCCATATAACGTAATACGTTATAACGTCATCCCATATTACGTAATACGTTATGACGTCATCCCATACAACGTAATACGTTATAACGTCATCCCATATGAAGTAATACGGTATAACGTCATACCATATAACCTATTTACGTTATAACGTCATACCATATAACGTATTAGGTTATAACGTCATGCCATATAACCTATTACGTTATAACGTCATACCATATAGCGTAATACGTTATAACGTTATACCATATAACCAATTACGTCATAACGCCATCCCATATATCGTAATACGTTATAACGTCATCCCATATAACGCAATACGTTATAACGTCGTCCCACATAACGTAATACGTTATAACGTCATCCCATATTACGTAATACGTTATGACGTCATCCCATATAAGGAAATACGTTATAACGTCTTCCCATATTACGTAATACGTTATAACGTCGTCCCACATAACGTAATACGTTATAACGTCATCCCGCATTACGTGATACGTTATAAAGTCATCCCATATAACGTAATACGTTATAACGTCATCCCATATAACGTAATACGGTATAACGTCATACCATATAACCTATTTACGTTATAACGTCATTCCATATAACGTAATACGTTATAACGTCATCCCATATAACGTAATACGTTATAACGTCATCCCATATAACGTAATACGGTATAACGTCATACCATATAACCTATTTACGTTATAACGTCATTCCATATAACGTAATACGTTATAACGTCATCCCATATTACGTAATACGTTATGACGTCATCCCATACAACGTAATTCGGTATAACGTCATCCCATATAACGTAATACGTTATAACGTCATACCATATAACGTAATTCGGTATAACGTCATACCATATAACCTATTACGTTATAACGTCATACCATATAACCTACTACGTTATAGCGTCATCCCATATAACGTAATACGTTATAACGTCATCCCATATGACGCAATACGGTATAACGTCATACCATATAACCTATTTACGTTATAACGTCATACCATATAACGTATTACGTTATAACGTTATACCATATAACCTATTACGTTGTAACGTCATACCATATAGCGTAATACGTTATAACGTTATACCATATAACGCAATACGTTATAACGTCATCTCATATAACGTAATACGGTATAACGTCATACCATATAACCTATTTACGTTATAACGTCATTCCATATAACGTAATACGTTATAACGTCATCCCATATAACGTAATACGTTATAACGTCATACCACATAACGTAAACCGTTATAACATCATGCCATATAACGTAATACGGTATAACGTCATACCATATAACCTATTTACGTTATAACGTCATACCATATAACGTATTACGTTATAACGTCATACCATATAACCTATTTACGATATAACATCATACCATATAACGTATTACGTTATAACGTCATACCATATAACCTATTTACGTTATAACGTCATACCATATAACGTATTACGTTATAACGTCATACCATATAACCTATTACGTGATAACGTCATACCATATAGCGTAATACGTTATAACGTTATACCATATAACCAATTACGTTATAACGTCATCCCATATAACGCAATACGTTATAACGTCGTCCCACGTAACGTAATACGTTATAACGTCATCCCATATTACGTTATACGTTATAACGTCATACCATATAACCTATTTACGTTATAACGTCATACCATATAACGTATTACGTTATAACGTCATACCATATAACCTATTTACGTTATAACGTCATCCCATATAGCGCAATACGTTATAACGTCGTCCCACATAACGTAATACGTTATAACGTCATCCCATATTACGTAATACGTTATGACGTCATCCCATACAACGTAATTCGGTATAACGTCATCCCATATAACGTAATACGTTATAACGTCATACCATATAACGTAATTCGGTATAACGTCATACCATATAACCTATTACGTTATAACGTCATACCATATAACCTACTACGTTATAGCGTCATCCCATATAACGTAATACGTTATAACGTCATCCCATATGACGCAATACGGTATAACGTCATACCATATAACCTATTTACGTTATAACGTCATACCATATAACGTATTACGTTATAACGTTATACCATATAACCTATTACGTTGTAACGTCATACCATATAGCGTAATACGTTATAACGTTATACCATATAACGCAATACGTTATAACGTCATCTCATATAACGTAATACGGTATAACGTCATACCATATAACCTATTTACGTTATAACGTCATTCCATATAACGTAATACGTTATAACGTCATCCCATATAACGTAATACGTTATAACGTCATACCACATAACGTAAACCGTTATAACATCATGCCATATAACGTAATACGGTATAACGTCATACCATATAACCTATTTACGTTATAACGTCATACCATATAACGTATTACGTTATAACGTCATACCATATAACCTATTTACGATATAACATCATACCATATAACGTATTACGTTATAACGTCATACCATATAACCTATTTACGTTATAACGTCATACCATATAACGTATTACGTTATAACGTCATACCATATAACCTATTACGTGATAACGTCATACCATATAGCGTAATACGTTATAACGTTATACCATATAACCAATTACGTTATAACGTCATCCCATATAACGTAATACGTTATAACGTCATCCCATATAACGTAATACGTTATAACGTCGTCCCACATAACTTAATACGTTATAACGTCATCCCATATTACGTAATACGTTATAACGTCATACCATATAACCTATTACGTGATAACGTCATACCATATAGCGTAATACGTTATAACGTTATACCATATAACCAATTACGTTATAACGTCATCCCATATAACGGAATACGTTATAACGTCATACCATATAACCTATTTACGATATAACATCATACCATATAACGTATTACGTTATAACGTCATACCATATAACCTATTTACGTTATAACGTCATACCATATAACGTATTACGTTATAACGTCATACCATATAACCTATTACGTGATAACGTCATACCATATAGCGTAATACGTTATAACGTTATACCATATAACCAATTACGTTATAACGTCATCCCATATTACGTTATACGTTATAACGTCATACCATATAACCTATTTACGTTATAACGTCATACCATATAACGTATTACGTTATAACGTCATACCATATAACCTATTTACGTTATAACGTCATACCATATAACGTATTACGTTATAACGTCATACCATATAACCTATTACGTGATAACGTCATACCATATAGCGTAATACGTTATAACGTTATACCATATAACCAATTACGTTATAACGTCATCCCATATAACGGAATACGTTATAACGTCATCCCATATAACGTATTACGTTATAACGTCATACCATATAACCTATTTACGTTATAACGTCATACCATATAACGTATTACGTTATAACGTCATACCATATAACCTATTTCGTGATAACGTCATACCATATAGCGTAATACGTTATAACGTTATACCATATAAGCAATTACGTTATAAAGTCATCCCATATAACGTAATACGTTATAACGTCATCCCATATAACGTAATACGTTATAACGTCGTCCCACATAACTTAATACGTTATAACGTCATCCCATATTACGTAATACGTTATAACGTCATCCCATGTAACGTAATACGTTATAACGTCATCCCATATATCGAAATACGTTGTAACGTCATCCCATATAACGTAATACATTATAACGTCATGCCATATAACGTAATTCGGTATAACGTCATACCATATAACCTATTACGTTATAACGTCATACCATATAATCTATTACGTTATAACGTCATCCCATATAACGTAATACGTTATAACGTCATCCCATATGACGTAATACGGTATAACGTCATACCATATAACCTATTTACGTTATAACGTCATACCATATAACGTATTAGGTTATAACGTCATACCATATATCCTATTACGTTATAACGTCATACCATATAGCGTAATACGTTATAACGATATACCATATAACCAATTACGTTATGACGTCATCCCATATAACGTAATACGTTATAACGTCATCCCATATAACGTAATACGTTATAACGTCATCCCATATAACGCAATACGTTATAACGTCGACCCACATAACGTAATAAGTTATAACGTCATCCCATATTACGTAATACGTTAGAACGTCATACCATATAACGTAATACGTTATAACGTCATACCATATAACCTATTTCGTTATAACGTCATCCCATATAACGTAATACGTTATAACGTCATACCATATAACGCAATACGTTATAACGTCATCCCATATAACGCAATACGTTATAACGTCGTCCCACGTAACGTAATACGTTATAACGTCATCCCATATTACGTAATACGTTATAACGTCATACCATATAACGTAATACGTTATAACGTCGTCCCACATAACTTAATACGTTATAACGTCATCCCATATTACGTAATACGTTATAACGTCATCCCATGTAACGTAATACGGTATAACGTCATACCATATAACCTATTTACGTTATAACGTCATACCATATAACGTAATACGTTATAACGTCATACCATATAACCTATTTACGATATAACGTCATACCATATAACGTATTACGTTATAACGTCATCCCATATAACGTAATACATTATAACGTCATCCCATATAACGTAATACGTTATAACGTCATACCATATAACCTATTTACGTTATAACGTCATACCATATAACGTATTACGTTATAACGTCATACCATATAACCTATTTACGTTATAACGTCATACCATATAACGTATTACGTTATAACGTCATACCATATAACCTATTACGTGATAACGTCATACCATATAGCGTAATACGTTATAACGTCGTCCCACATAACCTAATACGTTATAACGTCATCCCATATTACGTAATACGTTATAACGTCATACCATATAACGTATTAGGTTATAACGTCATGCCATATAACCTATTACGTTATAACGTCATACCATATAGCGTAATACGTTATAACGTTATACCATATAACCAATTACGTCATAACGCCATCCCATATATCGTAATACGTTATAACGTCATCCCATATAACGCAATACGTTATAACGTCGTCCCACATAACGTAATACGTTATAACGTCATCCCATATTACGTAATACGTTATGACGTCATCCCATATAAGGAAATACGTTATAACGTCTTCCCATATTACGTAATACGTTATAACGTCGTCCCACATAACGTAATACGTTATAACGTCATCCCGCATTACGTGATACGTTATAAAGTCATCCCATATAACGTAATACGTTATAACGTCATCCCATATAACGTAATACGGTATAACGTCATACCATATAACCTATTTACGTTATAACGTCATTCCATATAACGTAATACGTTATAACGTCATCCCATATAACGTAATACGTTATAACGTCATCCCATATAACGTAATACGGTATAACGTCATACCATATAACCTATTTACGTTATAACGTCATTCCATATAACGTAATACGTTATAACGTCATCCCATATTACGTAATACGTTATGACGTCATCCCATACAACGTAATTCGGTATAACGTCATCCCATATAACGTAATACGTTATAACGTCATACCATATAACGTAATTCGGTATAACGTCATACCATATAACCTATTACGTTATAACGTCATACCATATAACCTACTACGTTATAGCGTCATCCCATATAACGTAATACGTTATAACGTCATCCCATATGACGCAATACGGTATAACGTCATACCATATAACCTATTTACGTTATAACGTCATACCATATAACGTATTACGTTATAACGTTATACCATATAACCTATTACGTTGTAACGTCATACCATATAGCGTAATACGTTATAACGTTATACCATATAACGCAATACGTTATAACGTCATCTCATATAACGTAATACGGTATAACGTCATACCATATAACCTATTTACGTTATAACGTCATTCCATATAACGTAATATGTTATAACGTCATCCCATATAACGTAATACGTTATAACGTCATACCACATAACGTAAACCGTTATAACATCATGCCATATAACGTAATACGGTATAACGTCATACCATATAACCTATTTACGTTATAACGTCATACCATATAACGTATTACGTTATAACGTCATACCATATAACCTATTTACGATATAACATCATACCATATAACGTATTACGTTATAACGTCATACCATATAACCTATTTACGTTATAACGTCATACCATATAACGTATTACGTTATAACGTCATACCATATAACCTATTACGTGATAACGTCATACCATATAGCGTAATACGTTATAACGTTATACCATATAACCAATTACGTTATAACGTCATCCCATATAACGCAATACGTTATAACGTCGTCCCACGTAACGTAATACGTTATAACGTCATCCCATATTACGTTATACGTTATAACGTCATACCATATAACCTATTTACGTTATAACGTCATACCATATAACGTATTACGTTATAACGTCATACCATATAACCTATTTACGTTATAACGTCATCCCATATAGCGCAATACGTTATAACGTCGTCCCACATAACGTAATACGTTATAACGTCATCCCATATTACGTAATACGTTATGACGTCATCCCATACAACGTAATTCGGTATAACGTCATCCCATATAACGTAATACGTTATAACGTCATACCATATAACGTAATTCGGTATAACGTCATACCATATAACCTATTACGTTATAACGTCATACCATATAACCTACTACGTTATAGCGTCATCCCATATAACGTAATACGTTATAACGTCATCCCATATGACGCAATACGGTATAACGTCATACCATATAACCTATTTACGTTATAACGTCATACCATATAACGTATTACGTTATAACGTTATACCATATAACCTATTACGTTGTAACGTCATACCATATAGCGTAATACGTTATAACGTTATACCATATAACGCAATACGTTATAACGTCATCTCATATAACGTAATACGGTATAACGTCATACCATATAACCTATTTACGTTATAACGTCATTCCATATAACGTAATACGTTATAACGTCATCCCATATAACGTAATACGTTATAACGTCATACCACATAACGTAAACCGTTATAACATCATGCCATATAACGTAATACGGTATAACGTCATACCATATAACCTATTTACGTTATAACGTCATACCATATAACGTATTACGTTATAACGTCATACCATATAACCTATTTACGATATAACATCATACCATATAACGTATTACGTTATAACGTCATACCATATAACCTATTTACGTTATAACGTCATACCATATAACGTATTACGTTATAACGTCATACCATATAACCTATTACGTGATAACGTCATACCATATAGCGTAATACGTTATAACGTTATACCATATAACCAATTACGTTATAACGTCATCCCATATAACGCAATACGTTATAACGTCGTCCCACGTAACGTAATACGTTATAACGTCATCCCATATTAAGTTATACGTTATAACGTCATACCATATAACCTATTTACGTTATAACGTCATACCATATAACGTATTACGTTATAACGTCATACCATATAACCTATTTACGTTATAACGTCATACCATATAACGTATTACGTTATAACGTCATACCATATAACCTATTACGTGATAACGTCATACCATATAGCGTAATACGTTATAACGTTATACCATATAACCAATTACGTTATAACGTCATCCCATATAACGGAATACGTTATAACGTCATCCCATATAACGTATTACGTTATAACGTCATACCATATAACCTATTTACGTTATAACGTCATACCATATAACGTATTACGTTATAACGTCATACCATATAACCTATTTCGTGATAACGTCATACCATATAGCGTAATACGTTATAACGTTATACCATATAAGCAATTACGTTATAAAGTCATCCCATATAACGTAATACGTTATAACGTCATCCCATATAACGTAATACGTTATAACGTCGTCCCACATAACTTAATACGTTATAACGTCATCCCATATTACGTAATACGTTATAACGTCATCCCATGTAACGTAATACGTTATAACGTCATCCCATATATCGAAATACGTTGTAACGTCATCCCATATAACGTAATACATTATAACGTCATGCCATATAACGTAATTCGGTATAACGTCATACCATATAACCTATTACGTTATAACGTCATACCATATAATCTATTACGTTATAACGTCATCCCATATAACGTAATACGTTATAACGTCATCCCATATGACGTAATACGGTATAACGTCATACCATATAACCTATTTACGTTATAACGTCATACCATATAACGTATTAGGTTATAACGTCATACCATATATCCTATTACGTTATAACGTCATACCATATAGCGTAATACGTTATAACGATATACCATATAACCAATTACGTTATGACGTCATCCCATATAACGTAATACGTTATAACGTCATCCCATATAACGTAATACGTTATAACGTCATCCCATATAACGCAATACGTTATAACGTCGACCCACATAACGTAATAAGTTATAACGTCATCCCATATTACGTAATACGTTAGAACGTCATACCATATAACGTAATACGTTATAACGTCATACCATATAACCTATTTCGTTATAACGTCATCCCATATAACGTAATACGTTATAACGTCATACCATATAACGCAATACGTTATAACGTCATCCCATATAACGCAATACGTTATAACGTCGTCCCACGTAACGTAATACGTTATAACGTCATCCCATATTACGTAATACGTTATAACGTCATACCATATAACGTAATACGTTATAACGTCGTCCCACATAACTTAATACGTTATAACGTCATCCCATATTACGTAATACGTTATAACGTCATCCCATGTAACGTAATACGGTATAACGTCATACCATATAACCTATTTACGTTATAACGTCATACCATATAACGTAATACGTTATAACGTCATACCATATAACCTATTTACGATATAACGTCATACCATATAACGTATTACGTTATAACGTCATCCCATATAACGTAATACATTATAACGTCATCCCATATAACGTAATACGTTATAACGTCATACCATATAACCTATTTACGTTATAACGTCATACCATATAACGTATTACGTTATAACGTCATACCATATAACCTATTTACGTTATAACGTCATACCATATAACGTATTACGTTATAACGTCATACCATATAACCTATTACGTGATAACGTCATACCATATAGCGTAATACGTTATAACGTCGTCCCACATAACCTAATACGTTATAACGTCATCCCATATTACGTAATACGTTATAACGTCATCCCATGTAACGTAATACGGTATAACGTCATACCATATAACCTATTTACGTTATAACGTCATACCATATAACGTAATACGCTATAACGTCATACCATATAACCTATTTACGATATAACGTCATATCATATAACGTATTACGTTATAACGTCATCCCATATAACGTAATACGTTATAACGTCATCCCATATATCGAAATACGTTGTAACGTCATCCCATATAACGTAATACATTATAACGTCATGCCATATAACGTAATTCGGTATAACGTCATACCATATAACCTATTACGTTATAACGTCATACCATATAATCTATTACGTTATAGCGTCATCCCATATAACGTAATACGTTATAACGTCATCCCATATGACGTAATACGGTATAACGTCATACCATATAACCTATTTACGTTATAACGTCATACCATATAACGTATTAGGTTATAACGTCATACCATATAACCTATTACGTTATAACGTCATACCATATAGCGTAATACGTTATAACGTTATACCATATAACCAATTACGTTATGACGTCATCCCATATAACGTAATACGTTATAACGTCATCCCATATAACGTAATACGTTATAACGTCATCCCATATAACGCAATACGTTATAACGTCGTCCCACATAACGTAATAAGTTATAACGTCATCCCATATTACGTAATACGTTATAACGTCATACCATATAACGTAATACGTTATAACGTCATACCATATAACCTATTTCGTTATAACGTCATCCCATAAAACGTAATACGTTATAACGTAATACCATATAACGCAATACGTTATAACGTCATCCCATATAACGCAATACGTTATAACGTCGTCCCACGTAACGTAATACGTTATAACGTCATCCCATATTACGTAATACGTTATAACGTCATACCATATAACGTAATACGTTATAACGTCATACCATATAACCTATTTCGTTATAACGTCATCCCACATAACGTAATACGTTATAACGTCATCCCATATTACTTAATACGTTATAACGTCATCCCATATATCGAAATACGTTGTAACGTCATCTCATATAACGTAATACATTATAACGTCATGCCATATAACGTAATTCGGTATAACGTCATACCATATTACCTATTACGTTATAACGTCATACCATATAATCTATTACGTTATAACGTCATCCCATATAACGTAATACGTTATAACGTCATCCCATATGACGTAATACGGTATAACGTCATACCATATAACCTATTTACGTTATAACGTCATACCATATAACGTATTAGGTTATAACGTCATACCATATAACCTATTACGTTAGAACGTCATACCATATAGCGTAATACGTTATAACGTTATACCATATAACCAATTACGTCATAACGCCATCCCATATATCGTAATACGTTATAACGTCATCCCATATAACGCAATACGTTATAACGTCGTCCCACATAACGTAATACGTTATAACGTCATCCCGCATTACGTGATACGTTATAAAGTCATCCCATATAACGTAATACGTTATAACGTCATCCCATATAACGTAATACGTTATAACGTCATACCATATAACGTAATACGTTATAACGTTATACCATATAACGCAATACGTTATAACGTCGTCCCACATAACGTAATACGTTATAACGTCATCCTATATTACGTAATACGATATAACGTCATCCCATATAAGGAAATACGTTATAACGACATCCCATAGTACGCAATACGTTATAACGTCATCCCATACAACGTAATTCGGTATAACGTCATCCCATATAACGAAATACGTTATAACGTCATCCCGTATAACGTAATACGTTATAACGTCATCCCATATAACGTGATTCGGTATAACGTCGTACCGTATAACCTATTAAGTTATAACGTCATACCATATAACCTATTACGTTATAACGTCATCCCATATAACGTAATACGGTATAACGTCATACCATATAACCTATTTACGTTATAACGTCATTCCATATAACGTAATACGTTATAACGTCATCCCATATAAGGTAATACGTTATAACGTCATCCCATATTACGTAATACGTTATAACGTCATACCATATAACGTAATACGTTATAACGTCATACCATATAACCTATTTCGTTATAACGTCATCCCACATAACGTAATACGTTATAACGTCATCCCATATTACGTAATACGTTATAACGTCATCCCATATATCGAAATACGTTGTAACGTCATCCCATATAACGTAATACATTATAACGTCATGCCATATAACGTAATTCGGTATAACGTCATACCATATAACCTATTACGTTAAACCGTCATACCATATAATCTATTACGTTATAACGTCATCCCATATAACGTAATACGTTATAACGTCATCCCATATGACGTAATACGGTATAACGTCATACCATATAACCTATTTACGTTATAACGTCATACCGTATAACGTATTAGGTTATAACGTCATACCATATAACCTATTACGTTATAACGTCATACCATATAGCGTAATACGTTATAACGTTATACCATATAACGTAATACGTTATAACGTCATACCATATAACGTAATTCGGTATAACGTCATACCATATAACCTATTACGTTATAACGTCATAGCATATAACCTACTACGTTATAGCGTCATCCCATATAACGTAATACGTTATAACGTCATCCCATATGACGCAATACGGTATAACGTCATACCATATAACCTATTTACGTTATAACGTCATACCATATAACGTATTACGTTATAACGTTATACCATATAACCTATTACGTTGTAACGTCATACCATATAGCGTAATACGTTATAACGTTATACCATATAACGCAATACGTTATAACGTCATCCCATATAACGCAATACGTTATAACGTCGTCCCACATAACGTAATACGTTATAACGTCATCCCATATAACGTAATACGTTATAACGTCATACCACATAACGTAAACCGTTATAACATCATGCCATATAACGTAATACGGTATAACGTCATACCATATAACCTATTTACGTTATAACGTCATACCATATAACCTATTTCGTTATAGCGTCATCCCATATAACGTAATTCGGTATAACGTCATACCATATAACCTATTACGTTATAACGTCATACCATATAACCTATTACGTTATAACGTCATCCCATATAACGCAATACGTTATAACGTCGTCCCACATAACTTAATACGTTTTAACGTCATCCCATATTACGTAATACGTTATAACGTCATCCCATGTAACGTAATACGGTATAACGTCATACCATATAACCTATTTACGTTATAACGTCATACCATATAACGTAATACGTTATAACGTCATACCATATAACCTATTTACGATATAACGTCATACCATATAACGTATTACGTTATAACGTCATCCCATATAACGTAATACATTATAACGTCATCCCATATAACGTAATACGTTATAACGTCATACCATATAACCTATTTACGTTATAACGTCATACCATATAACGTATTACGTTATAACGTCATACCATATAACCTATTTACGTTATAACGTCATACCATATAACGTATTACGTTATAACGTCATACCATATAACCTATTACGTGATAACGTCATACCATATAGCGTAATACGTTATAACGTTATACCATATAAGCAATTACGTTATAACGTCATCCCATATAACGTCATACGTTATAACGTCATCCCATATAACGTAATACGTTATAACGTCGTCCCACATAACTTAATACGTTATAACGTCATCCCATATTACGTAATACGTTATAACGTCATCCCATGTAACGTAATACGGTATAACGTCATACCACATAACCTATTTACGTTATAACGTCATATCATATAACGTAATACATTATAACGTCATGCCATATAACGTAATTCGGTATAACGTCATACCATATAACCTATTACGTTATAACGTCATACCATATAATCTATTACGTTATAACGTCATCCCATATAACGTAATACGTTATAACGTCATACCATATAACCTATTACGTTATAACGTCATACCATATAACCTATTTACGTTATAACGTCATACCATATAACGTAATACGTTATAATGTCATCCCATATATCGAAATACGTTGTAACGTCATCCCATATAACGTAATACATTATAACGTCATGCCATATAACGTAATTCGGTATAACGTCATACCATATAACCTATTACGTTATAACGTCATACCATATAGCGTAATACGTTATAACGTTATACCATATAACCAATTACGTTATGACGTCATCCCATACAACGTAATACGTTATAACGTCATCCCATATAACGCAATACGTTATAACGTCGTCCAACGTAACGTAATACGTTATAACGTCATCCCATATTACGTAATACGTTATAACGTCGTACCATATAACGTAATACGTTATAACGTCATACCATATAACCTATTTCGTTATAACGTCATCCCATATAACGTAATACGTTATAACGTCATACCATATAACGCAATACGTTATAACGTCATCCCATATAACGCAATACGTTATAACGTCGTCCAACGTAACGTAATACGTTATAACGTCATCCCATATTACGTAATACGTTATAACGTCATACCATATAACGTAATACGTTATAACGTCATACCATATAACCTATTTCGTTATAACGTCATCCCACATAACGTAATACGTTATAACGTCATCCCATATTACGTAATACGTCATAACGTCATCCCATATATCGAAATACGTTGTAACGTCATCTCATATAACGTAATACATTATAACGTCATGCCATATAACGTAATTCGGTATAACGTCATACCATATTACCTATTACGTTATAACGTCATACCATATAATCTATTACGTTATAACGTCATCCCACATAACGTAATACGTTATAACGTCATCCCATATGACGTAATACGGTATAACGTCATACCATATAACCTATTTACGTTATAACGTCATACCATATAACGTATTAGGTTATAACGTCATACCATATAACCTATTACGTTATAACGTCATACCATATAGCGTAATACGTTATAACGTTATACCATATAACCAATTACGTCATAACGCCATCCCATATATCGTAATACGTTATAACGTCATCCCATATAACGCAATACGTTATAACGTCGTCCCACATAACGTAATACGATATAACGTCATCCCGCATTACGTGATACGTTATACAGTCATCCCATATAACGTAATACGTTATAACGTCATCCCATATAACGTAATACGTTATAACGTCATACCATATAACGTAATACGTTATAACGTTATACCATATAACGCAATACGTTATAACGTCGTCCCACATAACGTAATACGTTATAACGTCATCCTATATTACGTAATACGATATAACGTCATCCCATATAAGGAAATACGTTATAACGACATCCCATAGTACGCAATACGTTATAACGTCATCCCATACAACGTAATTCGGTATAACGTCATCCCATATAACGAAATACGTTATAACGTCATCCCGTATAACGTAATACGTTATAACGTCATCCCATATAACGTGATTCGGTATAACGTCGTACCGTATAACCTATTAAGTTATAACGTCATACCATATAACCTATTACGTTATAACGTCATCCCATATAACGTAATACGGTATAACGTCATACCATATAACCTATTTACGTTATAACGTCATTCCATATAACGTAATACGTTATAACGTCATCCCATATAACGTAATACGTTATAACGTCATCCCATATTACGTAATACGTTATAACGTCATACCATATAACGTAATACGTTATAACGTCATACCATATAACCTATTTCGTTATAACGTCATCCCACATAACGTAATACGTTATAACGTCATCCCATATTACGTAATACGTTATAACGTCATCCCATATATCGAAATACGTTGTAACGTCATCCCATATAACGTAATACATTATAACGTCATGCCATATAACGTAATTCGGTATAACGTCATACCATATAACCTATTACGTTAAACCGTCATACCATATAATCTATTACGTTATAACGTCATCCCATATAACGTAATACGTTATAACGTCATCCCATATGACGTAATACGGTATAACGTCATACCATACAACCTATTTACGTTATATCGTCATACCATATAACGTATTAGGTTATAACGTCATACCATATAACCTATTACGTTATAACGTCATACCATATAGCGTAATACGTTATAACGTTATACCATATAACCAATTACGTCATAACTCCATCCCATATAACGTAATACGTTATAACGTCATACCATATAACGCAATACGTTATAACGTCATCCCATATGACGCAATAAGTTATAACGTCGTCCCACGTAACGTAATACGTTATAACGTCATCCCATATTACGTAATACGTTATAACGTCATACCATATAACGTAATACGTTATAACGTCGTCCCACATAACTTAATACGTTATAACGTCATCCCATATTACGTAATACGTTATAACGTCATCCCATGTAACGTAATACGGTATAACGTCATACCATATAACCTATTTACGTTATAACGTCATACCATATAACGTAATACGTTATAACGTCATACCATATAACCAATTACGTTATAACGTCATCCCATATAACGCAATACGTTATAACGTCATACCATATAACCTATTTACGTTATAACGTCATACCATATAACGTATTACGTTATAACGTCATACCATATAACCTATTTACGTTATAACGTCATACCATATAACGTATTACGTTATAACGTCATACCATATAACCTATTACGTGATAACGTCATACCATATAGCGTAATACGTTATAACGTCATACCATATAACCTATTTACGTTATAACGTCATACCATATAACGTATTACGTTATAACGTCATACCGTATAACCTATTTACGTTATAACGTCATACCATATAACGTATTACGTTATAACGTCATACCATATAACCTATTACGTGATAACGTCATACCATATAGCGTAATACGTTATAACGTTATACCATATAAGCAATTACGTTATAACGTCATCCCATATAACGTAATACGTTATAACGTCATCCCATATAACGTAATACGTTATAACGTCGTCCCACATAACTTAATACGTTATAACGTCATCCCATATTACGTAATACGTTATAACGTCATCCCATGTAACGTAATACGGTATAACGTCATACCATATAACCTATTTACGTTATAACGTCATACCATATAACCTATTTACGATATAACGTCATATCATATAACGTATTACGTTATAACGTCATCCCATATAACGTAATACATTATAACGTCATCCCATATATCGAAATACGTTGTAACGTCATCCCATATAACGTAATACATTATAACGTCATGCCATATAACGTAATTCGGTATAACGTCATACCATATAACCTATTACGTTATAACGTCATACCATATAATCTATTACGTTATAACGTCATCCCATATAACGTAATACGTTATAACGTCATCCCATATGACGTAATACGGTATAACGTCATACCATATAACCTATTTACGTTATAACGTCATACCATATAACGTATTAGGTTATAACGTCATACCATATAGCGTAATACGTTATAACGTTATACCATATAACCAATTACGTTATGACGTCATCCCATATAACGTAATACGTTATAACGTCATCCCATATAACGTAATACGTTATAACGTCATCCCATATAACGCAATACGTTATAACGTCGTCCCACATAACGTAATAAGTTATAACGTCATCCCATATTACGTAATACGTTATAACGTCATACCATATAACGAAATACGTTATAACGTCATACCATATAACCTATTTCGTTATAACGTCATCCCATATAACGTAATACGTTATAACGTCATACCATATAACGCAATACGTTATAACGTCATCCCATATAACGCAACACGTTATAACGTCGTCCCACGTAACGTAATACGTTATAACGTCATCCCATATTACGTAATACGTTATAACGTCATACCATATAACGTAATACGTTATAACGTCATACCATATAACCTATTTCGTTATAACGTCATCCCACATAACGTAATACGTTATAACGTCATCCCATATTACGTAATACGTTATAACGTCATCCCATATATCGAAATACGTTGTAACGTCATCTCATATAACGTAATACATTATAACGTCATGCCATATAACGTAATTCGGTATAACGTCATACCATATTACCTATTACGTTATAACGTCATACCATATAATCTATTACGTTATAACGTCATCCCATATAACGTAATACGTTATAACGTCATCCCATATGACGTAATACGGTATAACGTCATACCATATAACGTAATACGTTATAACGTCATACCATATAACGTAATACGTTATAACGTCATACCATATAACCTATTTCGTTATAACGTCATCCCATATAACGTAATACGTTATAACGTCATACCATATAACGCAATACGTTATAACGTCGTCCCACGTAACGTAATACGTTATAACGTCATCCCATATTACGTAATACGTTATAACGTCATCCCATATAACGTAATACGTTATAACGTCATACCATATAACGCAATACGTTATAACGTCGTCCCATATAACGTGATTCGGTATAACGTCGTACCGTATAACCTATTAAGTTATAACGTCATACCATATAACCTATTACGTTATAACGTCATCCCATATAACGTAATACGGTATAACGTCATACCATATAACCTATTTACGTTATAACGTCATTCCATATAACGTAATACGTTATAACGTCATCCCATATAACGTAATACGTTATAACGTCATCCCATATTACGTAATACGTTATAACGTCATACCATATAACGTAATACGTTATAACGTCATACCATATAACCTATTTCGTTATAACGTCATCCCACATAACGTAATACGTTATAACGTCATCCCATATTACGTAATACGTTATAACGTCATCCCATATATCGAAATACGTTGTAACGTCATCCCATATATCGTAATACATTATAACGTCATGCCATATAACGTAATTCGGTATAACGTCATACCATATAACCTATTACGTTAAACCGTCATACCATATAATCTATTACGTTATAACGTCATCCCATATAACGTAATACGTTATAACGTCATCCCATATGAAGTAATACGGTATAACGTCATACCATATAACCTATTTACGTTATAACGTCATACCATATAACGTATTAGGTTATAACGTCATGCCATATAACCTATTACGTTATAACGTCATACGATATAGCGTAATACGTTATAACGTTATACCATATAACCAATTACGTCATAACGCCATCCCATATATCGTAATACGTTATAACGTCATCCCATATAACGCAATACGTTATAACGTCGTCCCACATAACGTAATACGTTATAACGTCATCCCATATTACGTAATACGTTATGACGTCATCCCATATAAGGAAATACGTTATAACGTCTTCCCATATTACGTAATACGTTATAACGTCGTCCCACATAACGTAATATGTTACAACGTCATCCCGCATTACGTGATACGTTATAAAGTCATCCCATATAACGTAATACGTTATAACGTCATCCCATATAACGTAATACGGTATAACGTCATACCATATAACCTATTTACGTTATAACGTCATTCCATATAACGTAATACGTTATAACGTCATCCCATATAACGTAATACGTTATAACGTCATCCCATATAGCGCAATAAGTTATAACGTCGTCCCACATAACGTAATACGTTATAACGTCATCCCATATTACGTAATACGTTATGACGTCATCCCATACAACGTAATTCGGTATAACGTCATCCCATATAACGTAATACGTTATAACGTCATACCATATAACGTAATTCGGTATAACGTCATACCATATAACCTATTACGTTATAACGTCATACCATATAACCTACTACGTTATAGCGTCATCCCATATAACGTAATACGTTATAACGTCATCCCATATAACGCAATACGTTATAACGTCATACCACATAACGTAAACCGTTATAACATCATGCCATATAACGTAATACGGTATAACGTCATACCATATAACCTATTTACGTTATAACGTCATACCATATAACGTATTACGTTATAACGTCATACCATATAACCTATTTACGATATAACGTCATACCATATAACGTATTACGTTATAACGTCATACCATATAACGCAATACGTTATAACGTCATCCCATATAACGCAATACGTTATAACGTCATACCACATAACGTAAACCGTTATAACATCATGCCATATAACGTAATACGGTATAACGTCATACCATATAACCTATTTACGTTATAACGTCATACCATATAACGTATTACGTTATAACGTCATACCATATAACCTATTTACGATATAACGTCATACCATATAACGTATTACGTTATAACGTCATACCATATAACCTATTTACGTTATAACGTCATACCATATAACGTATTACGTTATAACGTCATACCATATAACCTATTACGTGATAACGTCATACCATATAGCGTAATACGTTATAACGTTATACCATATAACCAATTACGTTATAACGTCATCCCATATAACGCAATACGTTATAACGTCGTCCCACGTAACGTAATACGTTATAACGTCATCCCATATTACGTTATACGTTATAACGTCATACCATATAACCTATTTACGTTATAACGTCATACCATATAACGTATTACGTTATAACGTCATACCATATAACCTATTTACGTTATAACGTCATACCATATAACGTATTACGTTATAACGTCATACCATATAACCTATTACGTGATAACGTCATACCATATAGCGTAATACGTTATAACGTTATACCATATAACCAATTACGTTATAACGTCATCCCATATAACGTAATACGTTATAACGTCATCCCATATAACGTATTACGTTATAACGTCATACCATATAACCTATTTACGTTATAACGTCATACCATATAACGTATTACGTTATAACGTCATACCATATAACCTATTACGTGATAACGTCATACCATATAGCGTAATACGTTATAACGTTATACCATATAAGCAATTACGTTATAACGTCATCCCATATAACGTAATACGTTATAACGTCATCCCATATAACGTAATACGTTATAACGTCGTCCCACATAACTTAATACGTTATAACGTCATCCCATATTACGTAATACGTTATAACGTCATCCCATGTAACGTAATACGGTATAACTTCATACCATATAACCTATTTACGTTATAACGTCATACCATATAACGTAATACGTTATAACGTCATACCATATAACCTATTTACGATATAACGTCATATCATATAACGTATTACGTTATAACGTCATCCCATATAACGTAATACGTTATAACGTCATCCCATATATCGAAATACGTTGTAACGTCATCCCATATAACGTAATACATTATAACGTCATGCCATATAACGTAATTCGGTATAACGTCATACCATATAACCTATTACGTTATAACGTCATACCATATAATCTATTACGTTATAACGTCATCCCATGTAACGTAATACGTTATAACCTCATCCCATATGACGTAATACGGTATAACGTCATACCATATAACCTATTTACGTTATAACGTCATACCATATAACGTATTAGGTTATAACGTCATACCATATAACCTATTACGTTATAACGTCATACCATATAGCGTAATACGTTATAACGTTATACCATATAACCAATTACGTTATGACGTCATCCCATATAACGTAATACGTTATAACGTCATCCCATATAACGTAATACGTTATAACGTCATCCCATATAACGCAATACGTTATAACGTCGTCCCACATAACGTAATAAGTTATGACGTCATCCCATATTACGTAATACGTTATAACGTCATACCATATAACGTAATACGTTATAACGTCATACCATATAACCTATTTCGTTATAACGTCATCCCATATAACGTAATACGTTATAACGTCATACCATATAATCTATTACGTTATAACGTCATCCCATATAACGTAATACGTTATAACGTCATCCCATATGACGTAATACGGTATAACGTCATTCCATATAACCTATTTACGTTATAACGTCATACCATATAACGTATTAGGTTATAACGTCATACCATATAACCTATTACGTTATAACGTCATACCATATAGCGTAATACGTTATAACGTTATACCATATAACCAATTACGTTATGACGTCATCCCATATAACGTAATACGTTATAACGTCATCCCATATAACGTAATACGTTATAACGTCATCCCATATAACGCAATACGTTATAACGTCGTCCCACATAACGTAATAAGTTATAACGTCATCCCATATTACGTAATACGTTATAACGTCATACCATATAACGTAATACGTTATAACGTCATACCATATAACCTATTTCGTTATAACGTCATCCCATATAACGTAATACGTTATAACGTCATACCATATAACGCAATACGTTATAACGTCATCCCATATAACGCAATACGTTATAACGTCGTCCTACGTAACGTAATACGTTATAACGTCATCCCATATTACGTAATACGTTATAACGTCATCCCATGTAACGTAATACGGTATAACGTCATACCATATAACCTATTTACGTTATAACGTCATACCATATAACGTAATACGTTATAACGTCATACCATATAACCTATTTACGATATAACGTCATATCATATAACGTATTACGTTATAACGTCATCCCATATAACGTAATACGTTATAACGTCATCCCATATATCGAAATACGTTGTAACGTCATCCCATATAACGTAATACATTATAACGTCATGCCATATAACGTAATTCGGTATAACGTCATACCATATAACCTATTACGTTATAACGTCATACCATATAATCTATTACGTTATAACGTCATCCCATATAACGTAATACGTTATAACGTCATCCCATATGACGTAATACGGTATAACGTCAATCCATATAACCTATTTACGTTATAACGTCATACCATATAACGTATTAGGTTATAACGTCATACCATATAACCTATTACGTGATAACGTCATACCATATAGCGTAATACGTTATAACGTTATACCATATAACCAATTACGTTATGACGTCATCCCATATAACGTAATACGTTATAACGTCATCCCATATAACGTAATACGTTATAACGTCATCCCATATAACGCAATACGTTATAACGTCGTCCCACATAACGTAATAAGTTATAACGTCATCCCATATTACGTAATACGTTATAACGTCATACCATATAACGTAATACGTTATAACGTCATACCATATAACCTATTTCGTTATAACGTCATCCCATATAACGTAATACGTTATAACGTCATACCATATAACGCAATACGTTATAACGTCATCCCACATAACGTAATACGTTATAACGTCATCCCATATTACGTAATACGTTATAACGTCATCCCATATACCGAAATACGTTATAACGTCATCCCATATGACGTAATACGGTATAACGTCATACCATATAACCTATTTACGTTATAACGTCATACCATATAACGTATTAGGTTATAACGTCATACCATATAACCTATTACGTTATAACGTCATACCATATAGCGTAATACGTTATAACGTTATACCATATAACCAATTACGTCATAACGCCATCCCATATATCGTAATACGTTATAACGTCATCCCATATAACGCAATACGTTATAACGTCGTCCCACATAACGTAATACGTTATAAC
The DNA here is from genome assembly GCF_051014615.1 of Bombus vancouverensis nearcticus. NCBI lineage: Eukaryota > Metazoa > Arthropoda > Insecta > Hymenoptera > Apidae > Bombus > Bombus vancouverensis. The sequence goes on from NW_027468912.1 coordinate 1,438,634, forward strand.
GTCATCCCGCATTACGTGATACGTTATAAAGTCATCCCATATAACGTAATACGTTATAACGTCATACCATATAACGTAATACGTTATAACGTCATACCATATAACGTAATACGTTATAACGTTATACCATATAACGCAATACGTTATAACGTCGTCCCACATATCGTAATACGTTATAACGTCATCCTATATTACGTAATACGATATAACGTCATCCCATATAAGGAAATACGTTATAACGACATCCCATAGTACGCAATACGTTATAACGTCATCCCATACAACGTAATTCGGTATAACGTCATCCCATATAACGAAATACGTTATAACGTCATCCCGTATAACGTAATACGTTATAACGTCATCCCATATAACGTGATTCGGTATAACGTCGTACCGTATAACCTATTAAGTTATAACGTCATACCATATAACCTATTACGTTATAACGTCATCCCATATAACGTAATACGGTATAACGTCATACCATATAACCTATTTACGTTATAACGTCATTCCATATAACGTAATACGTTATAACGTCATCCCATATAACGTAATACGTTATAACGTCATCCCATATTACGTAATACGTTATAACGTCATACCATATAACGTAATACGTTATAACGTCATACCATATAACCTATTTCGTTATAACGTCATCCCACATAACGTAATACGTTATAACGTCATCCCATATGACGTAATACGGTATAACGTCATACCATATAAACTATTTACGTTATAACGTCATACCATATAACGTATTAGGTTATAACGTCATACCATATAACCTATTACGTTATAACGTCATACCATATAGCGTAATACGTTATAACGTTATACCATATAACCAATTACGTCATAACGCCATCCCATATATCGTAATACGTTATAACGTCATCCCATATAACGCAATACGTTATAACGTCGTCCCACATAACGTAATACGTTATAACGTCATCCCATATTACGTAATACGTTATGACGTCATCCCATATAACGTAATACGTTATAACGTCATACCATATAACGTAATTCGGTATAACGTCATACCATATAACCTATTACGTTATAACGTCATACCATATAACCTACTACGTTATAGCGTCATCCCATATAACGTAATACGTTATAACGTCATCCCATATGACGCAATACGGTATAACGTCATACCATATAACCTATTTACGTTATAACGTCATACCATATAACGTATTACGTTATAACGTTATACCATATAACCTATTACGTTGTAACGTCATACCATATAGCGTAATACGTTATAACGTTATACCATATAACGCAATACGTTATAACGTCATCCCATATAACGCAATACGTTATAACGTCGTCCCACATAACGTAATACGTTATAACGTCATCCCATATAAAGTAATACGTTATAACGTCATACCACATAACGTAAACCGTTATAACATCATGCCATATAACGTAATACGGTATAACGTCATACCATATAACCTATTTACGTTATAACGTCATACCATATAACCTATTTCGTTATAGCGTCATCCCATATAACGTAATTCGGTATAACGTCATACCATATAACCTATTACGTTATAACGTCATACCATATAACCTATTACGTTATAACGTCATCCCATATAACGTAATACGTTATAACGTCATCCCATATGACGTAATACGGTATAACGTCATACCATATAACCTATTTACGTTATAACGTCATACCATATAACGTATTACGTTATAACGTCATACCATATAACCTATTTACGTTATAACGTCATACCATATAACGTATTACGTTATAACGTCATACCATATAACCTATTACGTGATAACGTCATACCATATAGCGTAATACGTTATAACGTTATACCATATAACCAATTACGTTATAACGTCATCCCATATAACGTAATACGTTATAACGTCATCCCATATAACGTAATACGTTATAACGTCATCCCATATAACGCAATACGTTATAACGTCGTCCCACATAACTTAATACGTTTTAACGTCATCCCATATTACGTAATACGTTATAACGTCATCCCATGTAACGTAATACGGTATAACGTCATACCATATAACCTATTTACGTTATAACGTCATACCATATAACGTAATACGTTATAACGTCATACCATATAACCTATTTACGATATAACGTCATACCATATAACGTATAACGTTATAACGTCATCCCATATAACGTAATACATTATAACGTCATCCCATATAACGTAATACGTTATAACGTCATACCATATAATCTATTTACGTTATAACGTCATACCATATAACGTATTACGTTATAACGTCATACCATATAACCTATTTACGTTATAACGTCATACCATATAACGTATTACGTTATAACGTCATACCATATAACCTATTTACGTTATAACGTCATACCATATAACGTATTACGTTATAACGTCATACCATATAACCTATTACGTGATAACGTCATACCATATAGCGTAATACGTTATAACGTTATACCATATAAGCAATTACGTTATAACGTCATCCCATATAACGTCATACGTTATAACGTCATCCCATATAACGTAATACGTTATAACGTCGTCCCACATAACTTAATACGTTATAACGTCATCCCATATTACGTAATACGTTATAACGTCATCCCATGTAACGTAATACGGTATAACGTCATCCCATATTACGTAATACGTTATAACGTCATACCATATAACGTAATAAGTTATAACGTCATACCATATAACCTATTTACGATATAACGTCATATCATATAACGTATTACGTTATAACGTCATCCCATATAACGTAATACGTTATAATGTCATCCCATATATCGAAATACGTTGTAACGTCATCCCATATAACGTAATACGTTATAACGTCATGCCATATAACGTAATTCGGTATAACGTCATACCATATAACCTATTACGTTATAACGTCATACCATATAACCTATTTACGATATAACGTCATATCATATAACGTATTACGTTATAACGTCATCCCATATGACGTAATACGGTATAACGTCATACCATATAACCTATTTACGTTATAACGTCATACCATACAACGTATTAGGTTATAACGTCATACCATATAACCTATTACGTTATAACGTCATACCATATAGCGTAATACGTTATAGCGTTATACCATATAACCAATTACGTTATGACGTCATCCCATATAACGTAATACGTTATAACGTCATCCCATATAACGTAATACGTTATAACGTCATCCCATATAACGCAATACGTTATAACGTCGTCCCACATAACGTAATAAGTTATAACGTCATCCCATATTACGTAATACGTTATAACGTCATACCATATAACGTAATACGTTATAACGTCATACCATATAACCTATTTCGTTATAACGTCATCACATATAACGTAATACGTTATAACGTCATACCATATAACGCAATACGTTATAACGTCATCCCATATAACGCAATACGTTATAACGTCGTCCCACGTAACGTAATACGTTATAACGTCATCCCATATTACGTAATACGTTATAACGTCATACCATATAACGTAATACGTTATAACGTCATACCATATAACCTATTTCGTTATAACGTCATCCCACATAACGTAATACGTTATAACGTCATCCCATATTACGTAATACGTTATAACGTCATCCCATATATCGAAATACGTTGTAACGTCATCTCATATAACGTAATACATTATAACGTCATGCCATATAACGTAATTCGGTATAACGTCATACCATATTACCTATTACGTTATAACGTCATACCATATAATCTATTACGTTATAACGTCATCCCATATAACGTAATACGTTATAACGTCATCCCATATGACGTAATACGGTATAACGTCATACCATATAACCTATTTACGTTATAACGTCATACCATATAACGTATTAGGTTATAACGTCATACCATATAACCTATTACGTTATAACGTCATACCATATAGCGTAATACGTTATAACGTTATACCATATAACCAATTACGTCATAACGCCATCCCATATATCGTAATACGTTATAACGTCATCCCATATAACGCAATACGTTATAACGTCGTCCCACATAACGTAATACGTTATAACGTCATCCCGCATTACGTGATACGTTATAAAGTCATCCCATATAACGTAATACGTTATAACGTCATCCCATATAACGTAATACGTTATAACGTCATACCATATAACGTAATACGTTATAACGTTATACCATATAACGCAATACGTTATAACGTCGTCCCACATAACGTAATACGTTATAACGTCATCCTATATTACGTAATACGATATAACGTCATCCCATATAAGGAAATACGTTATAACGACATCCCATAGTACGCAATACGTTATAACGTCATCCCATACAACGTAATTCGGTATAACGTCATCCCATATAACGAAATACGTTATAACGTCATCCCGTATAACGTAATACGTTATAACGTCATCCCATATAACGTGATTCGGTATAACGTCGTACCGTATAACCTATTAAGTTATAACGTCATACCATATAACCTATTATGTTATAACGTCATCCCATATAACGTAATACGGTATAACGTCATACCATATAACCTATTTACGTTATAACGTCATTCCCTATAACGCAATACGTTATAACGTCATCCCATATAACGTAATACGTTATAACGTCATCCCATATTACGTAATACGTTATAACGTCATACCGTATAGCGTAATACGTTATAACGTTATACCATATAACCAATTACGTTATAACGTCATCCCATATAACGTAATACGTTATAACGTCACCCCATATATCGAAATACGTTGTAACGTCATCCCATATAACGTAATACATTATAACGTCATGCCATATAACGTAATTCGGTATAACGTCATACCATATAACCTATTACGTAATAACGTCATACCATATAATCTATTACGTTATAACGTCATCACATATAACGTAATACGTTATGACGTCATCCCATATGACGTAATACGGTATAACGTCATACCATATAACCTATTTACGTTATAACGTCATACCATATAACGTATTAGGTTATAACGTCATACCATATAACCTATTACGTTATAACGTCATACCATATAGCGTAATACGCTATAACGTTATACCATATAACCAATTACGTTATGACGTCATCCCATATAACGTAATACGTTATAACGTCATCCCATATAACGTAATACGTTATAACGTCATCCCATATAACGCAATACGTTATAACGTCGTCCCACATAACGTAATAAGTTATAACGTCATCCCATATTACGTAATACGTTATAACGTCATACCATATAACGTAATACGTTATAACGTCATACCATATAACCTATTTCGTTATAACGTCATCCCATATAACGTAATACGTTATAACGTCATACCATATAACGCAATACGTTATAACGTCATCCCATATAACGCAATACGTTATAACGTCGTCCCACGTAACGTAATACGTTATAACGTCATCCCATATTACGTAATACGTTATAACGTCATACCATATAACGTAATACGTTATAACGTCATACCATATAACCTATTTCGTTATAACGTCATCCCACATAACGTAATACGTTATAACGTCATCCCATATTACGTAATACGTTATAACGTCATCCCATATATCGAAATACGTTGTAACGTCATCTCATATAACGTAATACATTATAACGTCATGCCATATAACGTAATTCGGTATAACGTCATACCATATTACCTATTACGTTATAACGTCATACCATATAATCTATTACGTTATAACGTCATCCCATATGACGTAATACGGTATAACGTCATACCATATAACCTATTTACGTTATAACGTCATACCATATAACGTATTAGGTTATAACGTCATACCATATAACCTATTACGTTATAACGTCATACCATATAGCGTAATACGTTATAACGTTATACCATATAACCAATTACGTCATAACGCCATCCCATATATCGTAATACGTTATAACGTCATCCCATATAACGCAATACGTTATAACGTCGTCCCACATAACGTAATACGTTATAACGTCATCCCGCATTACGTGATACGTTATAAAGTCATCCCATATAACGTAATACGTTATAACGTCATCCCATATAACGTAATACGTTATAACGTCGTACCATATAACGTAATACGTTATAACGTTATACCATATAACGCAATACGTTATAACGTCGTCCCACATAACGTAATACGTTATAACGTCATCCTATATTACGTAATACGATATAACGTCATCCCATATAAGGAAATACGTTATAACGACATCCCATAGTACGCAATACGTTATAACGTCATCCCATACAACGTAATTCGGTATAACGTCATCCCATATAACGAAATACGTTATAACGTCATCCCGTATAACGTAATACGTTATAACGTCATCCCATATAACGTGATTCGGTATAACGTCGTACCGTATAACCTATTAAGTTATAACGTCATACCATATAACCTATTACGTTATAACGTCATCCCATATAACGTAATACGGTATAACGTCATACCATATAACCTATTTACGTTATAACGTCATTCCCTATAACGTAATACGTTATAACGTCATCCCATATAACGTAATACGTTATAACGTCATCCCATATTACGTAATACGTTATAACGTCATACCATATAGCGTAATACGTTATAACGTTATACCATATAACCAATTACGTTATAACGTCATCCCATATAACGTAATACGTTATAACGTCACCCCATATATCGAAATACGTTGTAACGTCATCCCATATAACGTAATACATTATAACGTCATGCCATATAACGTAATTCGGTATAACGTCATACCATATAACCTATTACGTTATAACGTCATACCATATAATCTATTACGTTATAACGTCATCCCATATAACGTAATACGTTATAACGTCATCCCATATGACGTAATACGGTATAACGTCATACCATATAACCTATTTACGTTATAACGTCATACCATATAACGTATTAGGTTATAACGTCATACCATATAACCTATTACGTTATAACGTCATACCATATAGCGTAATACGTTATAACGTTAAACCATATAACCAATTACGTTATGACGTCATCCCATATAACGTAATACGTTATAACGTCATCTCATATAACGTAATACGTTATAACGTCATCCCATATAACGCAATACGCTATAACGTCGTCCCACATAACGTAATAAGTTGTAACGTCATCCCATATTACGTAATACGTTATAACGTCATACCATATAACGTAATACGTTATAACGTCATACCATATAACCTATTTCGTTATAACGTCATCCCATATAACGTAATACGTTATAACATCATACCATATAACGCAATACGTTATAACGTCATCCCATATAACGCAATACGTTATAACGTCGTCCCACGTAACGTAATACGTTATAACGTCATCCCATATTACGTAATACGTTATAACGTCATACCATATAACGTAATACGTTATAACGTCATACCATATAACCTATTTCGTTATAACGTCATCCCACATAACGTAATACGTTATAACGTCATCCCATATTACGTAATACGTTATAACGTCATCCCATATATCGAAATACGTTGTAACGTCATCTCATATAACGTAATACATTATAACGTCATGCCATATAACGTAATTCGGTATAACGTCATACCATATTACCTATTACGTTATAACGTCATACCATATAATCTATTACGTTATAACGTCATCCCATATAACGTAATACGTTATAACGTCATCCCATATGACGTAATACGGTATAACGTCATACCATATAACCTATTTACGTTATAACGTCATACCATATAACGTATTAGGTTATAACGTCATACCATATAACCTATTACGTTATAACGTCATACCATATAGCGTAATACGTTATAACGTTATACCATATAACCAATTACGTCATAACGCCATCCCATATATCGTAATACGTTATAACGTCATCCCATATAACGCAATACGTTATAACGTCGTCCCACATAACGTAATACGTTATAACGTCATCCCGCATTACGTGATACGTTATAAAGTCATCCCATATAACGTAATACGTTATAACGTCATCCCATATAACGTAATACGTTATAACGTCATACCATATAACGTAATACGTTATAACGTTATACCATATAACGCAATACGTTATAACGTCGTCCCACATAACGTAATACGTTATAACGTCATCCTATATTACGTAATACGATATAACGTCATCCCATATAAGGAAATACGTTATAACGACATCCCATAGTACGCAATACGTTATAACGTCATCCCATACAACGTAATTCGGTATAACGTCATCCCATATAACGAAATACGTTATAACGTCATCCCGTATAACGTAATACGTTATAACGTCAACCCATATAACGTAATACGGTATAACGTCATACCATATAACCTATTTACGTTATAACGTCATTCCATATAACGTAATACGTTATAACGTCATCCCATATAACGTAATACGTTATAACGTCATCCCATAAAACGCAATACGTTATAACGTCGTCCCACATAACGTAATACGTTATAACGTCATCCCATATTACGTAATACGTTATGACGTCATCCCATATAAGGAAATACGTTATAACGTCTTCCCATAATACGTAATACGTTATAACGGCATCCCATACAACGTAATTCGGTATAGCGTCATCCCATATAACGTAATACGTTATAACGTCATACCATATAAGGAAATACGTTATAACGTCATCCCATATAACGTGATACGTTATAACGTCATCCCATACAACGTAATACGTCATAACGTCATCCCATATAACGTAATACGTTATAACGTCGTCCCACATAACGTAATACGTTATAACGTCATCCCATATAACGTAATACGTTATAACGTCATACCATATAACGTAATACGTTATACCGTCATACCATATAAAATATTATGTTATAACGTCACACCATATAACGTAATACGTTATAATGTTATACCATATAACCTATTACGTTATAACGTCATACCATATAACCTATTACGTTATAACGTCATACCATATAACGTAATACGTTATAACGTTATACCATATAACCTATTACGTTACAAAGTCATCCCATATAACGGAATACGTTATAACGTCATCCCATATAACGTAATAGGTTATAACGTCATCCCATATAACGCAACACGTTATAACGTCGTCCCACATAACGTAATACGTTATAACGTCGTCCCACATAACGTAATACGTTATAACGTCATCCCATATTACGTAATACGTTATAACGTCATCCCATATAACGTAATACGGTATAACGTCATACCATATAACCTATTACGTTATAACGTCATACCATATAACCAATTTCGTTATAACGTCATCACATATAAGGTAATACGTTATAACGCCATACCATATAACGTAATACGTTATAACGCCATACCATATAACGTAATACGTTATAACGTCATACCATATAACGTAATACGTTATAACGTCCTACCATATAACCTATTTACGTTATAACGTCATACCATATAACGAATTACGTTATAGCGTCATACCATATAACCTATTACGTTATAACGTCATACCATATAACCAATTTCGTTATAACGTCATCCCATATAACGTAATACGTTATAACGCCATACCATATAACGTAATACGTTATAACGTCATACCATATAACGTAATACGTTATAACGTCCTACCATATAACCTATTTACGTTATAACGTCATACCATATAACGAATTACGTTATAACGTCATCCCATATAACGTAATACGTTATAACGTCATCCGATATAACGTAATACGTTATAACGTCATCCCATATAACGAAATACGTTGTAACGTCATCCCATATAACGCAATACGTTATAACGTCATGCCATATAACGTAATTCGGTATAACGTCATACCATATAACCTATTACGTTATAACGTCATTGCATATAATCTATTACGTTATAACGTCTTCCCATATAACGTAATACGTTATAACGTCATCCCATATGATGTAATACGGTATAACGTCATACCATATAACCTATTTACGTTATAACGTCATACCATATAACGTATTAGGTTATAACGGCATACCATATAACCAATTACGTTATAACGTCATACCATATAGTGTAATACGTTATAACGTTATACCATATAACCAATTACGTCATAACGCCATCCCATATAACGTAATACGTTATAACGTCATCCCATATGACGTAATACGGTATAACGTCATACCATATAACCTATTTACGTTATAACGTCATACCATATAACGTATTACGTTATTACGTTATAACGTTATACCATATAACCTATTACGTTATAACGTCATACCATATGGCGTAATACGTTATAACGTTATACCATATAACGCAATACGTTATATACGTCATCCCATATAACGCAATACGTTATAACGTCGTCCCACATAACGTAATACGTTATAACGTCATCCCATATTACGTTATACGTTATAACGTCATACCATATAACGTAATACGTTATACCGTCATACCATATAAAATATTATGTTATAACGTCACACCATATAACGTAATACGTTATAACGTCATCCCATATAACGCAATACGTTATAACGTCGTCCCACATAACGTAATACGTTATAACGTCATCCCATATAACGTAATACGTTATAACGTCATCCCATATTACGTAATACGTTATAACGTCATCCCATACAACGTAATTCGGTATAACGTCATCCCATATAACGTAATACGTTATAACGTCATACCATATAACGTAATTCGGTATAACGTCATACCATATAGCCTATTACCTTATAACGTCATACCATATAACCTATTACGTTATAACGTCATCCCATATAACGTAATACGTTATAACGTCATCCCATATGACGTAATACGGTATAACGTCATACCATATAACCTATTTACGTTATAACGTCATACCATATAACGTATTACGTTATAACGTCATACCATATAACCTATTTACGTTATAACGTCATACCATATAACGTATTACGTTATAACGTCATACCATATAACCTATTACGTGATAACGTCATACCATATAGCGTAATACGTTATAACGTTATACCATATAACCAATTACGTTATAACGTCATCCCATATAACGTAATACGTTATAACGTCATCCCATATAACGTAATACGTTATAACGTCATCCCATATAACGCAATACGTTATAACGTCGTCCCACATAACTTAATACGTTATAACGTCATCCCATATTACGTAATACGTTATAACGTCATCCCATATAACGTAATACGGTATAACGTCATACTATATAACCTATTTACGTTATAACGTCATACCATATAACGTAATACGTTATAACGTCATACCATATAACCTATTTACGATATAACGTCATACCATATAACGTATTACGTTATAACGTCATACCATGTAACGTAATACGTTATAAAGTCATGCCATATAACCCATTACGTTATAACGTCATACCATATAACCAATTTCATTATAACGTCATCCCATATAACGTAATACGTTATAACGTCATACCATATAACGTAATACGTTATAACGTCATACCATATAACCTATTTAATTTATAACGTCATACCATATAACGTATTACGGTATAACGTCATACCATGTAACGTATTACGTTATAACGTCATGCCATATAACCTATTAAGTTATAACGTCATACCATATAGCGTAATACGTTATAACGTTATACCATATAACCAATTACGTTATAACGTCATCCCATATAACGTAATACGTTATAACGTCATCCCATATAACGTAATACGTTATAACGTCATCCCATATAACGCAATACGTTATAACGTCGTCCCACATAACGTAATACATTATAACGTCATCCCATATTACGTAATACGTTATAACGTCATACCATATTACGTAATACGTTATAAAATCATCCCATATAACGAAATACGTTGTAACGTCATCCCATATAACCTATTTACGTTATAACGTCATACCATATAACGTATTAGGTTATAACGTCATACCATATAACCTATTACGTTATAACGTCATACCATATAACCTATTTCGTTATAACGTCATCCCACATAACGTAATACGTTATAACGTCATCCCATATTACGTAATACGTTATAAAATCATCCCATATAACGAAATACGTTGTAACGTCATCCCATATAACCTATTTACGTTATAACGTCATACCATATAACGTATTAGGTTATAACGTCATACCATATAACCTATTACGTTATAACGTCATACCATATAACCTATTTCGTTATAACGTCATCCCACATAACGTAATACGTTATAACGTCATCCCATATTACGTAATACGTTATAAAATCATCCCATATAACGAAATACGTTGTAACGTCATCCCATATAACGTAATACATTATAACGTCATGCCATATAACCTAATTCGGTATAACGTCATACCATATAACCTATTACGTTATAACGTCATACCATATAATCTATTACGTTATAGCGTCATCCCATATAACGTAATACGTTATAACGTCATCCCATATGATGTAATACGGTATAACGTCATACCATATAACCTATTTACGTTATAACGTCATACCATATAGTGTAATACGTTATAACGTTATACCATATAACCAATTACGTCATGACGCCATCCCATATAACGTAATACGTTATAACGTCATCCCGTATGACGTAATTCGGTATAACGTCATACCATATAACGTAATACGTTATAACGTCATCCCATATAACGAAATACGTTGTAACGTCATCCCATATAACGTAATACGTTACAACGTCATGCCATATAACGTAATACGTTATAAAATCATCCCATATAACGAATTACGTTATAACGTCATCCCATATAACGTAATAGGTTATAACGTCATCCCATATAACGCAATACGTTATAACGTCGTCCCACATAACGTAATACGTTATAACGTCGTCCCACATAACGTAATACGTTATAACGTCATCCCATATTACGTAATACGTTATAACGTCATCCCATATAACGTAATACGGTATAACGTCATACCATATAACCTATTACGTTATAACGTCATACCATATAACCAATTTCGTTATAACGTCATCACATATAACGTAATACGTTATAACGCCATACCATATAACGTAATACGTTATAACGCCATACCATATAACGTAATACGTTATAACGTCATACCATATAACGTAATACGTTATAACGTCCTACCATATAACCTATTTACGTTATAACGTCATACCATATAACGAATTACGTTATAACGTCATACCATATAACGTAATACGTTATAACGCCATACCATATAACGTAATACGTTATAACGTCATACCATATAACGTAATACGTTATAACGTCCTACCATATAACCTATTTACGTTATAACGTCATACCATATAACGAATTACGTTATAACGTCCTACCATATAACCTATTTACGTTATAACGTCATACCATATAACGAATTACGTTATAACGTCATCCCATATAACGTAATACGTTATAACGTCATCCGATATAACGTAATACGTTATAACGTCATCCCATATAACGAAATACGTTGTAACGTCATCCCATATAACGCAATACGTTATAACGTCATGCCATATAACGTAATTCGGTATAACGTCATACCATATAACCTATTACGTTATAACGTCATTGCATATAATCTATTACGTTATAACGTCTTCCCATATAACGTAATACGTTATAACGTCATCCCATATGATGTAATACGGTATAACGTCATACCATATAACCTATTTACGTTATAACGTCATACCATATAACGTATTAGGTTATAACGGCATACCATATAACCAATTACGTTATAACGTCATACCATATAGTGTAATACGTTATAACGTTATACCATATAACCAATTACGTCATAACGCCATCCCATATAACGTAATACGTTATAACGTCATCCCATATGACGTAATACGGTATAACGTCATACCATATAACCTATTTACGTTATAACGTCATACCATATAACGTATTACGTTATTACGTTATAACGTTATACCATATAACCTATTACGTTATAACGTCATACCATATAGCGTAATACGTTATAACGTCATACCATATAACGTAATACGTTATACCGTCATACCATATAAAATATTATGTTATAACGTCACACCATATAACGTAATACGTTATAACGTCATAACATATAACGCAATACGTTATAACGTCGTCCCACATAACGTAATACGTTATAACGTCATCCCATATAACGTAATACGTTATAACGTCATCCCATATTACGTAATACGTTATAACGTCATCCCATACAACGTAATTCGGTATAACGTCATCCCATATAACGTAATACGTTATAACGTCATACCATATAACGTAATTCGGTATAACGTCATACCATATAGCCTATTACCTTATAACGTCATACCATATAACCTATTACGTTATAACGTCATCCCATATAACGTAATACGTTATAACGTCATCCCATATGACGTAATACGGTATAACGTCATACCATATAACCTATTTACGTTATAACGTCATACCATATAACGTATTACGTTATAACGTCATACCATATAACCTATTTACGTTATAACGTCATACCATATAACGTATTACGTTATAACGTCATACCATATAACCTATTACGTGTTAACGTCATACCATATAGCGTAATACGTTATAACGTTATACCATATAACCAATTACGTTATAACGTCATCCCATATAACGTAATACGTTATAACGTCATCCCATATAACGTAATACGTTATAACGTCATCCCATATAACGCAATACGTTATAACGTCGTCCCACATAACTTAATACGTTATAACGTCATCCCATATTACGTAATACGTTATAACGTCATCCCATATAACGTAATACGTTATAACGTCATACCATATAACCAATTTCATTATAACGTCATCCCATATAACGTAATACGTTATAACGTCATACCATATAACGTAATACGTTATAACGTCATACCATATAACCTATTTAATTTATAACGTCATACCATATAACGTATTACGGTATAACGTCATACCATGTAACGTATTACGTTATAACGTCATGCCATATAACCTATTAAGTTATACTGTCATACCATATAGCGTAATACGTTATAACGTTATACCATATAACCAATTACGTTATAACGTCATGCCATATAACCTATTAAGTTATAACGTCATACCATATAGCGTAATACGTTATAACGTTATACCATATAACCAATTACGTTATAACGTCATCCCATATAACGTAATACGTTATAACGTCATCCCATATGATGTAATACGGTATAACGTCATACCATATAACGTATTACGTTATAACGTCATACCATATAACCTATTTACGTTATAACGTCATACCATATAACGTATTACGTTATAACGTCATACCATATAACCTATTACGTGATAACGTCATACCATATAGCGTAATACGTTATAACGTTATACCATATAACCAATTACGTTATAACGTCATCCCATATAACGTAATACGTTATAACGTCATCCCATATAACGCAATACGTTATAACGCCATCCCATATAACGCAATACGTTATAACGTCGTCCCACATAACTTAATACGTTATAACGTCATCCCATATTACGTAATACGTTATAACGTCAACCCATATAACGTAATACGGTATAACGTCATACTATATAACCTATTTCCGTTATAACATCATACCATATAACGTAATACGTTATAACGTCATACCATATAACCAATTTCATTATAACGTCATCCCATATAACGTAATACGTTATAACGTCATACCATATAACGTAATACGTTATAACGTCATACCATATAACCTATTTAATTTATAACGTCATACCATATAACGTATTACGTTATAACGTCATACCATGTAACGTATTACGTTATAACGTCATGCCATATAACCTATTAAGTTATAACGTCATACCATATAGCGTAATACGTTATAACGTTATACCATATAACCAATTACGTTATAACGTCATCCCATATAACGTAATACGTTATAACGTCATCCCATATAACGTAATACGTTATAACGTCATCCCATATAACGCAATACGTTATAACGTCGTCCCACATAACGTAATACGTTATAACGTCATCCCATATTACGTAATACGTTATAACGTCATACCATATTACGTAATACGTTATAAAATCATCCCATATAACGAAATACGTTGTAGCGTCATCCCATGTAACCTATTTACGATATAACGTCATACCATATAACGTATTACGTTATAACGTCATACCATGTAACGTAATACGTTATAACGTCATGCCATATAACCTATTACGTTATAACGTCATACCATATAACCAATTTCATTATAACGTCATCCCATATAACGTAATACGTTATAGCGTCATCCCATATAACGTAATACGTTATAACGTCATCCCATATGACGTAATACGGTATAACGTCATACCATATAACCTATTTACGTTATAACGTCATACCATATAACGTATTAGGTTATAACGTCATACCATATAACCTATTACGTTATAACGTCATACCATATAGCGTAATACGTTATAACGTTATACCATATAACCAATTACGTCATAACGCCATCCCATATATCGTAATACGTTATAACGTCAACCCATATAACGCAATACGTTATAACGTCGTCCCACATAACGTAATACGTTATAACGTCATCCCGCATTACGTGATACGTTATAAAGTCATCCCATATAACGAAATACGTTATAACGTCATCCCATATAACGTAATACGATATAACGTCATCCCATAGTACGCAATACGTTATAACGTCATCCCATACAACGTAATTCGGTATAACGTCATCCCATATAACGAAATACGTTATAACGTCATCCCATATAACGTAATACGTTATAACGTCATCCCATACAACGTGATTCGGTATAACGTCGTACCGTATAACCTATTAAGTTATAACGTCATACCATATAACCTATTACGTTATAACGTCATCCCATATAACGTAATACGGTATAACGTCATACCATATAACCTATTTACGTTATAACGTCATTCCATATAACGTAATACGTTATAACGTCATCCCATATAACGTAATACGTTATAACGTCATCCCATATAACGCAATACGTTATAACGTCGTCCCACATAACGTAATACGTTATAACGTCATCCCATATTACGTAATACGTTATGACGTCATCCCATATAAGGAAATACGTTATAACGTCTTCCCATATTACGTAATACGTTATAACGTCATCCCATACAACGTAATTCGGTATAACGTCATCCCATATAACGTAATACGTTATAACGTCATACCATATAAGGAAATACGTTATAACGTCATCCCATATTACGTAATAAGTTATAACGTCATCCCATACAACGTAATTCGGTATAACGTCATCCCATATAACGTAATACGTTATAACGTCATACCATATAACGTAATACGTCATAACTTCATCCCATATAACATAATACGTTATAACGTCGTCCCATATAACGTAATACGTTATAACGTCATCCCATATAACGTAATACGTTATAACGTCATACCATATAACGTAATACGTTATACCGTCATACCATATAAAATATTATGTTATAACGTCACACCATGTAACGTAATACGTTATAATGTTATACCATATAACCTATTACGTTATAACGTCATACCATACAACCTATTACGTTATAACGTCATACCATATAACGTAATACGTTATAACGTCATCCCATATAACGCAATACGTTATAACGTCGTCCCACATAACGTAATACGTTATAACGTCATCCCATATTACGTAATACGTTATAACGTCATACCATATAACGTAATACGTTATAACGTCATCCCATTTAACCTATTTCGTTAGAACG
The DNA here is from genome assembly GCF_051014615.1 of Bombus vancouverensis nearcticus. Lineage (NCBI taxonomy): Eukaryota > Metazoa > Arthropoda > Insecta > Hymenoptera > Apidae > Bombus > Bombus vancouverensis. Next base: position 1,456,610 of record NW_027468912.1, read on the forward strand.
TCATCCTACATAACGTAATACGTTACAACGTCACACCATATAACGTAATACGTTATAACGTCATACCACATAACGTAAACCGTTATAACATCATGCCATATAACGTAATACGGTATAACGTCATACCATATAAACTATTTACGTTATAACGTCACACCATATAACCTATTTCGTTATAGCGTCATCCCATATAACGTAATTCGGTATAACGTCATACCATATAACCTATTACGTTATAGCGTCATACCATATAACCTATTACGTTATAACGTCATCCCATATAACGTAATACGTTATAACGTCATCCCATATGACGTAATACGGTATAACGTCATACCATATAACCTATTTACGTTATAACGTCATACCATATAACGTATTACGTTATAACGTCATACCATATAACCTATTTACGTTATAACGTCATACCATATAATCTATTACGTTATGACGTCATCCCATATAACGTAATACGTTATAACGTCATCCCATATGACGTAATACGGTATAACGTCATACCATATAACCTATTTACGGTATAACGTCATACCATATAACGTATTAGGTTATAACGTCATATCATATAATCTATTACGTTATAACGTCATCCCATATAACGTAATACGTTATAACGTCATCCCATTTAACCTATTTCGTTAGAACGTCATCCTACATAACGTAATACGTTACAACGTCACACCATATAACGTAATACGTTATAACGTCATACCACATAACGTAAACCGTTATAACATCATGCCATATAACGTAATACGGTATAACGTCATACCATATAAACTATTTACGTTATAACGTCACACCATATAACCTATTTCGTTATAGCGTCATCCCATATAACGTAATTCGGTATAACGTCATACCATATAACCTATTACGTTATAGCGTCATACCATATAACCTATTACGTTATAACGTCATCCCATATAACGTAATACGTTATAACGTCATCCCATATGACGTAATACGGTATAACGTCATACCATATAACCTATTTACGTTATAACGTCATACCATATAACGTATTACGTTATAACGTCATACCATATAACCTATTTACGTTATAACGTCATACCATATAATCTATTACGTTATGACGTCATCCCATATAACGTAATACGTTATAACGTCATCCCATATGACGTAATACGGTATAACGTCATACCATATAACCTATTTACGGTATAACGTCATACCATATAACGTATTAGGTTATAACGTCATATCATATAATCTATTACGTTATAACGTCATCCCATATAACGTAATACGTTATAACGTCATCCCATATAACGTGATTCGGTATAACGTCGCACCGTATTACCTATTAAGTTATAACGTCATACCATATAACCTATTACGTTATAACGGCATCCCATATAACGTAATACGGTATAACGTCATACCATATAACCTATTTACGTTATAACGTCATTCCATATAACGTAATACGTTATAACGTCATCCCATATAACGTAATACGTTATAAAGTCATCCCATATAACGCAATACGTTATAACGTCATCCCATATAACGCAATACGTTATAACGTCGTCCCACATAACGTAATACGTTATAACGTCATCCCATATAACGTAATACGGTATAACGTCATACCATATAACCTATTACGTTATAACGTCATACCATATAACCAATTTCGTTATAACGTCATTCCATATAACGTAATACGTTATAACGTCATACCATATAACGTAATACGTTGTAACGTCATCGCATATAACCTATTACGTTATAACGTCATACCACATAACGCAATGCTTTATAACGTTATACCATATAACCTATTACGTTATAAAGTCATCCCATATAACGCAATACGTTATAACGTCATCCCGTATAACGCAATACGTTATAACGTCGTCCCACATAACGTAATACGTTATAACGTCATCCCATATTACGTTATACGTTATAACGTCATTCCATATAACGTAATACGTTATAACGTCATACCATATAACCTATTTCGTTATAACGTCATCCCACATAACGTAATACGTTACAACGTCACACCATACAACGTAATACGTTATAACGTCATACCACATAACGTAAACCGTTATAACATCATGCCATATAACGTAATACGGTATAACGTCATACCATATAACCTATTTACGTTATAACGTCACACCATATAACCTATTTCGTTATAGCGTCATCCCATATAACGTAATTCGGTATAACGTCATACCATATAACCTATTACGTTATAACGTCATACCATATAACCTATTACGTTATAACGTCATCCCATATAACGTAATACGTTATAACGTCATCCCATATGACGTAATACGGTATAACGTCATACCATATAACCTATTTACGTTATAACGTCATACCATATAACGTATTACGTTATAACGTCATACCATATAGCGTAATACGTTATAACGTTATACCATATAACCAATTACGTTATAACGTCATCCCATATAACGTAATACGTTATAACGTCATCCCATATAACGCAATACGTTATAACGTCGTCCCACATAACGTAATACGTTATAACGTCATCCCATATTACGTTATACGTTATAACGTCATACCATATAACGTAATACGTTATAACGTCATACCATATAACCTATTTCGTTATAACGTCATCCCACATAACGTAATACGTTACAACGTCACACCATACAACGTAATACGTTATAACGTCATACCACATAACGTAAACCGTTATAACATCATGCCATATAACGTAATACGGTATAACGTCATACCATATAACCTATTTACGTTATAACGTCACACCATATAACCTATTTCGTTATAGCGTCATCCCATATAACGTAATTCGGTATAACGTCATACCATATAACCTATTACGTTATAACGTCATACCATATAACCTATTACGTTATAACGTCATCCCATATAACGTAATACGTTATAACGTCATCCCATATGACGTAATACGGTATAACGTCATACCATATAACCTATTTACGTTATAACGTCATACCATATAACGTATTACGTTATAACGTCATACCATATAGCGTAATACGTTATAACGTTATACGATATAACCAATTACGTTATAACGTCATCCCATATAACGTAATACGTTATAACGTCATACCATATAACCTATTACGTTATAACGTCATACCATATAGCGTAATACGTTATAACGTTATACCATATAACCAATTACGTCATAACGCCATCCCATATATCGTAATACGTTATAACGTCAACCCATATAACGCAATACGTTATAACGTCGTCCCACATAACGTAATACGTTATAACGTCATCCCGCATTACGTGATACGTTATAAAGTCATCCCATATAACGAAATACGTTATAACGTCATCCCATATAACGTAATACGATATAACGTCATCCCATAGTACGCAATACGTTATAACGTCATCCCATACAACGTAATTCGGTATAACGTCATCCCATATAACGAAATACGTTATAACGTCATCCCATATAACGTAATACGTTATAACGTCATCCCATACAACGTGATTCGGTATAACGTCGTACCGTATAACCTATTAAGTTATAACGTCATACCATATAACCTATTACGTTATAACGTCATCCCATATAACGTAATACGGTATAACGTCATACCATATAACCTATTTACGTTATAACGTCATTCCATATAACGTAATACGTTATAGCGTCATCCCATATAACGTAATACGTTATAACGTCATCCCATATAACGCAATACGTTATAACGTCGTCCCACATAACGTAATACGTTATAACGTCATCCCATATTACGTAATACGTTATGACGTCATCCCATATAAGGAAATACGTTATAACGTCTTCCCATATTACGTAATACGTTATAACGTCATCCCATACAACGTAATTCGGTATAACGTCATCCCATATAACGTAATACGTTATAACGTCATACCATATAAGGAAATACGTTATAACGTCATCCCATATTACGTAATAAGTTATAACGTCATCCCATACAACGTAAATCGGTATAACGTCATCCCATATAATGTAATACGTTATAACGTTATACCATATAACGTAATACGTCATAACTTCATCCCATATAACATAATACGTTATAACGTCGTCCCATATAACGTAATACGTTATAACGTCATCCCATATAACGTAATACGTTATAACGTCATACCATATAACGTAATTCGTTATACCGTCATACCATATAAAATATTATGTTATAACGTCACACCATGTAACGTAATACGTTATAATGTTATACCATATAACCTATTACGTTATAACGTCATACCATATAACCTATTACGTTATAACGTCATACCATATAACGTAATACGTTATAACGTTATACCATATAACCTATTACGTTACAAAGTCATCCCATATAACGGAATACGTTGTAACGTCATCCCATATAACGTAATAGGTTATAACGTCATCCCATATAGCGCAATACGTTATAACGTCGTCCCACATAACGTAATACGTTATAACGTCGTCCCACATAACGTAATACGTTATAACGTCATCCCATATTACGTTATACGTTATAACGTCATACCATATAACGTAATACGTTATAACGTCATACCATATAACCTATTTCGTTATAACGTCATCCCACATAACGTAATACGTTACAACGTCACACCATATAACGTAATACGTTATAACGTCATACCACATAACGTAAACCGTTATAACATCATGCCATGTAACGTAATACGGTATAACGTCATACCATATAACCTATTTACGTTATAACGTCACACCATATAACCTATTTCGTTATAGCGTCATCCCATATAACGTAATTCGGTATAACGTCATACCATATAACCTATTACGTTATAACGTCAAACCATATAACCTATTACGTTATAACGTCATCCCATATAACGTAATACGTTATAACGTCATCCCATATGACGTAATACGGTATAACGTCATACCATATAACCTATTTACGTTATAACGTCATGCCATACAACGTATTACGTTATAACGTCATACCATATAACCTATTTACGTTATAACGTCATACCATATAACGTATTACGTTATAACGTCATCCCATATAACGTAATACGTTATGACGTCATCCCATATGACGTAATACGGTATAACGTCATACCATATAACCTATTTACGTTATAACGTCATACCATATAACGTATTACGTTATAACGTCATACCATGTAACCTATTTACGTTATAACGTCATACCATATAACGTATTACGTTATAACGTCATACCATATAGCGTAATACGTTATAACGTTATACCATATAACCAATTACGTTATAACGTCATACCATATAACCTATTTACGTTATAACGTCATACCATATAACGTATTACGTTATAACGTCATACCATGTAACCTATTTACGTTATAACGTCATACCATATAACGTATTACGTTATAACGTCATACCATATAGCGTAATACGTTATAACGTTATACCATATAACCAATTACGTTATAACGTCATCCCATATAACGTAATACGTTATAACGTCATCCCATATAACGCAATACGTTATAACGTCGTCCCACATAACGTAATACGTTATAACGTCATCCCATATTACGTAATACGTTATAACGTCATACCATATAACGTAATACGTTATAACGTCATCCCATTTAACCTATTTCGTTAGAACGTCATCCCACATAACGTAATACGTTACAACGTCACACCATATAACGTAATACGTTATAACGTCATACCACATAACGTAAACCGTTATAACATCATGCCATATAACGTAATACGGTATAACGTCATACCATATAACCTATTTACGTTATAACGTCACACCATATAACCTATTTCGTTATAGCGTCATCCCATATAACGTAATTCGGTATAACGTCATACCATATAACCTATTACGTTATAGCGTCATACCATATAACCTATTACGTTATAACGTCATCCCATATAACGTAATACGTTATAACGTCATCCCATATGACGTAATACGGTATAACGTCATACCATATAACCTATTTACGTTATAACGTCATACCATATAACGTATTACGTTATAACGTCATACCATATAACCTATTTACGTTATAACGTCATACCATATAATCTATTACGTTATGACGTCATCCCATATAACGTAATACGTTATAACGTCATCCCATATGACGTAATACGGTATAACGTCATACCATATAACCTATTTACGGTATAACGTCATACCATATAACGTATTAGGTTATAACGTCATATCATATAACCTATTACGTTATAACGTCATACCATATAGCGTAATACGTTATAACGTTATACCATATAACCAATTACGTCATAACGCCATCCCATATATCGTAATACGTTATAACGTCATCCCATATAACGCAATACGTTATAACGTCGTCCCACATAACGTAAGACGTTATAACGTCATCCCGCATTACGTGATACGTTATAAAGTCATCCCATATAACGAAATACGTTATAACGTCATCCCATATAACGTAATACGTTATAACGTCATACCATATAACGTAATACGTTATAACGTTATACCATATAACGCAATACGTTATAACGTCGTCCCACATAACGTAATACGTTATAACGTCATCCTATATTACGTAATACGTTATAACGTCATCCCGTATAAGGAAATACGTTATAACGTCATCCCATAGTACGCAATACGTTATAACGTCATCCCATACAACGTAATTCGGTATAACGTCATCCCATATAACGAAATACGTTATAACGTCATCCCACATAACGTAATACGTTATAACGTCATCCCATATAACGTGATTCGGTATAACGTCGCACCGTATTACCTATTAAGTTATAACGTCATACCATATAACCTATTACGTTATAACGGTATCCCATATAACGTAATACGGTATAACGTCATACCATATAACCTATTTACGTTATAACGTCATTCCATATAACGTAATACGTTATAACGTCATCCCATATAACGTAATACGTTATAAAGTCATCCCATATAACGCAATACGTTATAACGTCATCCCATATAACGCAATACGTTATAACGTCGTCCCACATAACGTAATACGTTATAACGTCATCCCATATAACGTAATACGGTATAACGTCATACCATATAACCTATTACGTTATAACGTCATACCATATAACCAATTTCGTTATAACGTCATTCCATATAACGTAATACGTTATAACGTCATACCATATAACGTAATACGTTGTAACGTCATCGCATATAACCTATTACGTTATAACGTCATACCACATAACGCAATGCTTTATAACGTTATACCATATAACCTATTACGTTATAAAGTCATCCCATATAACGCAATACGTTATAACGTCATCCCATATAACGCAATACGTTATAACGTCGTCCCACATAACGTAATACGTTATAACGTCATCCCATATTACGTTATACGTTATAACGTCATACCATATAACGTAATACGTTATAACGTCATACCATATAACCTATTTCGTTATAACGTCATCCCACATAACGTAATACGTCACAACGTCACACCATACAACGTAATACGTTATAACGTCATACCACATAACGTAAACCGTTATAACATCATGCCATATAACGTAATACGGTATAACGTCATACCATATAACCTATTTACGTTATAACGTCACACCATATAACCTATTTCGTTATAGCGTCATCCCATATAACGTAATTCGGTATAACGTCATACCATATAACCTATTACGTTATAACGTCATACCATATAACCTATTACGTTATAACGTCATCCCATATAACGTAATACGTTATAACGTCATCCCATATGTCGTAATACGGTATAACGTCATACCATATAACCTATTTACGTTATAACGTCATACCATATAACGTATTACGTTATAACGTCATACCATATAGCGTAATACGTTATAACGTTATACCATATAACCAATTACGTTATAACGTCGTCCCACATAACGTAATACGTTATAACGTCATCCTATATTACATAATACGTTATAACGTCATCCCGTATAAGGAAATACGTTATAACGTCATCCCATAGTACGCAATACGTTATAACGTCATCCCATACAACGTAATTCGGTATAACGTCATCCCATATAACGAAATACGTTATAACGTCATCCCATATAACGTAATACGTTATAACGTCATCCCATATAACGTGATTCGGTATAACGTCGCACCGTATAACCTATTAAGTTATAACGTCATACCATATAACCTATTACGTTATAACGGCATCCCATATAACGTAATACGGTATAACGTCATACCATATAACCTATTTACGTTATAACGTCATTCCATATAACGTAATACGTTATAACGTCATCCCATATAACGTAATACGGTATAACGTCATACCATATAACCTATTACGTTATAACGTCATACCATATAACCAATTTCGTTATAACGTCATTCCATATAACGTAATACGTTATAACGTCATACCATATAACGTAATACGTTGTAACGTCATCGCATATAACCTATTACGTTATAACGTCATACCACATAACGCAATGCTTTATAACGTTATACCATATAACCTATTACGTTATAAAGTCATCCCATATAACGCAATACGTTATAACGTCATCCCATATAACGCAATACGTTATAACGTCGTCCCACATAACGTAATACGTTATAACGTCATCCCATATTACGTTATACGTTATAACGTCATACCATATAACGTAATACGTTATAACGTCATACCATATAACCTATTTCGTTATAACGTCATCCCACATAACGTAATACGTTACAACGTCACACCATACAACGTAATACGTTATAACGTCATACCACATAACGTAAACCGTTATAACATCATGCCATATAACGTAATACGGTATAGCGTCATCCCATATAACGTAATTCGGTATAACGTCATACCATATAACCTATTACGTTATAACGTCATACCATATAACCTATTACGTTATAACGTCATCCCATATAACGTAATACGTTATAACGTCATCCCATATGACGTAATACGGTATAACGTCATACCATATAACCTATTTACGTTATAACGTCATACCATATAACGTATTACGTTATAACGTCATACCATATAGCGTAATACGTTATAACGTTATACCATATAACCAATTACGTTATAACGTCATCCCATATAACGTAATACGTTATAACGTCATCCCATATAACGTAATACGTTATAACGTCTTCCCATATTACGTAATACGTTATAACGTCATCCCATGCAACGTAATTCGGTATAACGTAATCCCATATAACGTAATACGTTATAACGTCATACCATATAAGGAAATACGTTATAACGTCATCCCATATTACGTAATAAGTTATAACGTCATCCCATACAACGTAATTCGGTATAACGTCATCCCATATAACGTAATACGTCATAACGACATACCATATAACGTAATACGTCATAACGTCATCCCATATAACGTAATACGTTATAACGTCGTCCCACATAACGTAATACGTTATAACGTCATCCCATATAACGTAATACGTTATAACGTCATACCATATAACGTAATACGTTATACCGTCATACCATATAAAATATTATGTTATAACGTCACACCATATAACGTAATACGTTATAATGTTATACCATATAACCTATTACGTTATAGCGTCATACCATATAACCTATTACGTTATAACGTCATACCATATAACGTAATAAGTTTTAGCGTTATACCATATAACCTATTACGTTACAAAGTCATCCCATATAACGGAATACGTTATAACGTCATCCCATATAACGTAATAGGTTATAACGTCATCCCATATAACGCAATACGTTATAACGTCGTCCCACATAACGTAATACGTTATAACGTCATTCCATATAACCAATTACGTTATAACGTCATACCATATAACCTATTACGTTATAACGTCATACGACATAACGTAATACGTTATAACGTTATACCATATAACCTATTACGTTATAAAGTCATTCCATATAACGGAATACGTTATAACGTCATCCCATATAACGTAATAGGTTATAACGTCAGCGCATATAACGTAATATGTTATAACGTCACCCCATATTACGTAATAAGTTATAACGTCATCCCATATAACGTAATACGGTATAGCGTCATACCATATAACCTATTTACGTTATTACGTCATACCATATAACGTATTACGTTATAACGTCATCCCATATAACGTAATACGTTATAGCGTCATACCCTATAACCTATTTACGTTATAACGACATACCATATAACCTATTACGTTATAACTTCATACCATATAACGGAATACGTTATAACGTCATCCCATATAACGTAATAGGTTATAACGTCGTCCCACATAACGTAATACGTTATAACGTCATCCCATATTACGTTATACGTTATAACGTTATACCATATAACCTATTACGTTATAAAGTCATCCCATATAACGCAATACGTTATAACGTCATCCAATATAACGCAATACGTTATAACGTCGTCCCACATAACGTAATACGTTATAACGTCATCCCATATTACGTTATACGTTATAACGTCATACCATATAACGTAATACGTTATAACGTCATACCATATAACCTATTTCGTTATAACGTCATCCCACATAACGTAATACGTTACAACGTCACACCATATAACGTAATACGTTATAACGTCATACCACATAACGTAAACCGTTATAACATCATGCCATATAACGTAATACGGTATAACGTCATACCATATAACCTATTTACGTTATAACGTCACACCATATAACCTATTTCGTTATAGCGTCATCCCATATAACGTAATTCGGTATAACGTCAAACCATATAACCTATTACGTTATAACGTCATACCATATAACCTATTACGTTATAACGTCATCCCATATAACGTAATACGTTATAACGTCATCCCATATGACGTAATACGGTATAACGTCATACCATATACCCTATTTACGTTATAACGTCATACCATATAACGTATTACGTTATAACGTCATACCATGTAACGTAATACGTTATAACGTCATACCATATAACGCAATACGTTATAACGTCATCCCATATAACGCAATACGTTATAACGTCATCCCATATAACGCAATACGTTATAACGTCGCCCACATAACGTAATACGTTATAACGTCATCCCATATTACGTAATACGTTATAACGTCATACCATATAACGTAATACGTTATAACGTCATACCATATAACCTATTTCGTTATAACGTCATCCCATATAACGTAATACGTTATAACGTCATACCATATAACGCAATACGTTATAACGTCATCCCATATAACGCAATACGTTATAACGTCGTCCCACGTAACGTAATACGTTATAACGTCATCCCATATTACGTAATACGTTATAACGTCATACCATATAACGTAATACGTTATTACGTCATACCATGTAACCTATTTCGTTATAACGTCATCCCACATAACGTAATACGTTATAACGTCATCCCATATTTCGTAATACGTTATAACGTCATCCCATATAACGAAATACGTTGTAACGTCATCCCATATAACGTAATACATTATAACGTCATGCCATATAACGTAATTCGGTATAACGTCATACCATATAACCTATTACGTTATAACGTCATACCATATAATCTATTACGTTATAACGTAATCCCATATAACGTAATACGTTATAACGTCATACCATATAACGTAATACGTTATACCGTCATACCATATAAAATATTATGTTATAACGTCACACCATATAACGTAATACGTTATAATGTTATACCATATAACCTATTACGTTATAACGTCAGCCCATATAACGTAATATGTTATAACGTCACCCCATATTACGTAATAAGTTATAACGTCATCCCATTAACGTAATACGGTATAGCGTCATACCATATAACCTATTTACGTTATAACGTCATACCATATAACGTATTACGTTATAACGTCATCCCATATAACGTAATACGTTATAGCGTCATACCCTATAACCTATTTACGTTATAACGACATACCATATAACCTATTACGTTATAACGTCATACCATATAACGTAATACGTTATAACGTTATACCATATAACCTGTTACGTTATAACGTCATCCCATATAACGGAATACGTTATAACGTCATCCCATATAACGTAATAGGTTATAACGTCATCCCATATAACGCAATACGTTATAACGTCGTCCCACATAGCGTAATACGTTATAACGTCATCCCATATAACGTAATACGTTATAACGTCATCCCATATAACCTATTACGTTATAACGTCATACCACATAACGTAATACGTTATAACGTTATACCATATAACCTATTACGTTATAAAGTCATCCCATATAACGCAATACGTTATAACGTCATCCCATATAACGCAATACGTTATAACGTCGTCCCACATAACGTAATACGTTATAACGTCATCCCATATTACGTTATACGTTATAACGTCATACCATATAACGTAATACGTTATAACGTCATACCATATAACCTATTTCGTTATAACGTCATCCCACATAACGTAATACGTTACAACGTCACACCATATAACGCAATACGGTATAACGTCATACCATATAACCTATTTACGTTATAACGTCATACCATATAACGTATTACGTTATAACGTCATACCATATAACCTATTTACGTTATAACGTCATGCCATATAATCTATTACGTTATAACGTCATCCCATATAACGTAATACGTTTTAACGTCATCCCATATGACGTAATACGGTATAACGTCATACCATATAACCTATTTACGTTATAACGTCATACCATATAACGTATTAGGTCATAACGTCATATCATATAACCTATTACGTTATAACGTCATACCATATAACGGAATACGTTATAACGTCATCCCATATAACGTAATAGGTTATAACGTCATCCCATGTAACGCAATACGTTATAACGTCGTCCCACAAAGCGTAATACGTTATAACGTCATCCCATATAACGTAATACGTTATAACGTCATCCCATATAAAGCAATACGTTATAACGTCGTCCCACATAACGTAATACGTTATAACGTCATCCCGCATTACATGATACGTTATAAAGTCATCCCATATAACGAAATACGTTATAACGTCATCCCATATAACGCAATACGTTATAACGTCGTCCCACATAACGTAATACGTTATAACGTCATCCCGCATTACGTGATACGTTATAAAGTCATACCATATAACGCAATACGTTATAACGTCGTCCCACATAACGTAATACGTTATAACGTCATCCCGCATTACGTGATACGTTACAAAGTCATCCCATATAACGAAATACGTTATAACGTCATCCCATATAACGTAATACGTTATAACGTCATACCATATAACGTAATACGTTATAACGTTATACCATGTAACGCAATACGTTATAACGTCGTCCCACATAACGTAATACGTTATAACGACATCCTATATTACGTAATACGTTATAACGTCGTCAAACATAACGTAATACGTTATAACGTCATCCCGCATTACATGATACGTTATAAAGTCATCCCATATAACGAAATACGTTATAACGTCATCCCATATAACGCAATACGTTATAACGTCGTCCCACATAACGTAATACGTTATAACGTCATCCCGCATTACGTGATACGTTATAAAGTCATCCCATATAACGAAATTCGTTATAACGTCATCCCATATTACGTAATACGTTATTACGTCATACCATATAACGTAATACGTTACAACGTCACACCATATAACGTAATACGTTATAACGTCATACCAAATAACGTAAACCGTTATAACATCATGCCATATAACGTAATACGGTATAACGTCATACCATATAACCTATTTACGTTATAACGTCATACCATATAACCTATTTCGTTATAACGTCATCCCATATAACGTAATACGTTATAACGTCATACCATATAACGCAATACGTTATAACGTCGTCCCACATAACGTAATACGTTATAACGTCATCCCGTATTACGTAATACGGTATAACGTCATATCATATAACCTAATTACGTTATAACGTCATACCATATAACGTATTACGTTATAACGTCATCCCATATTACGTAATACGGTACAACGTCATACCATATGACCTATTTACGTTATAACGTCATACCATATAACGTATTACGTTATAACGTCATCCCATATAACGTAATACGTTACAGCGTCATACCATATAACCTAATACGTTATAACGGTTTTCTATATAACGTAATAAGTTATAACGTCATCCCATATAACGTAATGCGTTATAACGTCATCCCATATAACGTAATACGTTATAACGTCATACCATATAACGTAATACGTTATAACGTTATACCATGTAACGCAATACGTTATAACGTCGTCCCACATAACGTAATACGTTATAACGACATCCTATATTACGTAATACGTTATAACGTCATCCCATATAAGGAAATACGTTATAACGTCATCCCATATTACGTAATACGTTATAACGTCATCCCATACAACGTAATTCTGTATAACGTCATCCCATATAACGAAATACGTTATAACGTCATCCCATATTACGTAATACGGTATAACGTCATACCATATGACCTATTTACGTTATAACGTCATACCATATAACGTATTACGTTATAACGTCATCCCATATAACGTAATACGTTACAGCGTCATACCATATAACCTAATACGTTATAACGGTTTTCTATATAACGTAATAAGTTATAACGTCATCCCATATAACGTAATGCGTTATAACGTCATCCCATACAACGTAATTCTGTATAACGTCATCCCATATAACGAAATACGTTATAACGTCATCCCATATAACGCAATACAGCGTCATACCATATAACCTAATACGTTATAACGGTTTTCTATATAACGTAATATGTTATAACGTCATCCCATATAACGTAATGCGTTATAACGTCGTCGCAAATAACATAATACGTTATAACGTCCTCCCATATAACGTAATACGTTTTAACGTCATACCATATAACCTAATACGTTATAACGTCCTCCCATATAACGAAAAATGTTATAACGTCATCCCATATAACGTAATACGGTATAGCGTCATACCATATAACCAATTACGTTATAACGTCATCCCATATAACGTAATACGTTATAACATCATCCCATATAACGTAATACGTTATAACGTCATCCCATATAACGCAATACGTTATAACGTCGTCCCACATAACGTAATACGTTATAACGTCATCCCATATTACGTAATACGTTATAACGTCATCCCATATAACGTAATACGGTATAACGTCATACCATATAACCTATTACGTTATAACGTCATACCATATAACCAATTTCGTTATAACGTCATTCCATATAACGTAATACGTTATAACGTCATACCATATAACGTAATACGTTATAACGTCATACCATATAACTTAATACGTTATAACGTCCTACCATATAACCTATTTACGTTGTAACGTCATACCATATAACGTATTACGTTATAATGTCATTCCATATAACGTATTACGTTATAACGTCATAACATATAACCTATTACGTTATAACGTCATACCATATAGCGTAATACGTTATAACCTTATACCATATAACCAATTACGTTATATCGTCATCCCATATAACGTAATACGTTATAACGTCATCCCATATAACGTAATACGTTATAACGTCATCCCATATAACGTAATACGTTATAACGTCATCCCATATAACGCAATACGTTATAACGTCGTCCCACATAACGTAATACGTTATAACGTCATCCCATATTACGTAATACGTTATAACGTCATACCATATAACGTAATACGTTATAACGTCATACCATATAACCTATTTCGTTATAACGTCATCCCATATAACGTAATACGTTATAACGTCATACCATATAACGTAATACGTTATAACGTCATACCATATAACCTATTTCGTTATAACGTGATCCCACATAACGTAATACGTTATAACGTCATCCCACATTACGTAATACGTTATAACGTCATGCCATATAACGTAATTCGGTATAACGTCATTCCATATAACCTATTACGTTATAATGTCATTCCATATAACGTATTACGTTATAACGTCATAACATATAACCTATTACGTTATAACGTCATACCATATAGCGTAATACGTTATAACCTTATACCATATAACCAATTACGTTATATCGTCATCCCATATAACGAAATACGTTATAACGTCATGCCATATTACGTAATACGTTATAACGTCATACCATATAACGTAATACGTTACAACGTCACACCATATAACGTAATACGTTATAACGTCATACCAAATAACGTAAACCGTTATAACATCATGCCATATAACGTAATACGATATAACGTCATACCATATAACCTATTTACGTTATAACGTCATACCATATAACCTATTTCGTTATAACGTCATCCCATATAACGTAATACGTTATAACGTCATCCCATATAACGTAATACGTTATAATGTCATCCCATATAACGCAATACGTTATAACGTCGTCCCACATAACGTAATACGTTATAACGTCATCCCGCATTACGTGATACGTTACAAAGTCATCCCATATAACGAAATACGTTATAACGTCATCCCATATAACGTAATACGTTATAACGTCATCCCATATAACGTAATACGGTATAACGTCATACCATATAACCTATTACGTTATAACGTCATACCATATAACCAATTTCGTTATAACGTCATTCCATATAACGTAATACGTTATAACGTCATCCCATATAACGTAATACGTTATAACGCCATCCCATATAACGTAATACGGTATAACGTCATACCATATAACCTATTACGTTATAACGTCATACCATATAACCAATTTCGTTATAACGTCATTCCATATAACGTAATACGTTATAACGTCATACCATATAACGTAATACGTTACAACGTCACACCATATAACGTAATACGTTATAACGTCATACCAAATAACGTAAACCGTTATAACATCATGCCATATAACGTAATACGATATAACGTCATACCATATAACCTATTTACGTTATAACGTCATACCATATAACCTATTTCGTTATATCGTCATCCCATATAACGTAATACGTTATAACGTCATACCATATAGCGTAATACGTTATAACGTTATACCATATAACCAATTACGTCATAACGCCATCCCATATAACGTTATACGTTATAACGCCATCCCATATAACGTAATACGTTATAACGTCATCCCATATAACGCAATACGTTATAACGTCGTCCAACATAACGTAATACGTTATAACGTCATCCCATATAAGGAAATACGTTATAACGTCATCCCATATTACGTAATACGTTATAACGTCATCCCATACAACGTAATTCTGTACAACGTCATCCGATATAACGAAATACGTTATAACGTCATCCCATATAACGCAATACGTTATAACGTCGTCCCACATAACGTAATACGTTATAACGTCATCCCGCATTACATGATACGTTATAAAGTCATCCCATATAACGAAATACGTTATAACGTCATCCCATATAACGCAATACGTTATAACGTCGTCCCACATAACGTAATACGTTATAACGTCATCCCGCATTACGTGATACGTTATAAAGTCATCCCATATAACGTAATACGTTATAACGTCATCCCATATTACGTAATACGTTATAACGTCATACCATATAACGTAATACGTTACAACGTCACACCATATAACGTAATACGTTATAACGTCATACCAAATAACGTAAACCGTTATAACATCATGCCATATAACGTAATACGGTATAACGTCATACCATATAACCTATTTACGTTGTAACGTCATACCATATAACCTATTTCGTTATAACGTCATCCCATATAACGTAATACGTTATAACGTCATACCATATAACGCAATACGTTATAACGTCGTCCCACATAACGTAATACGTTATAACGTCATCCCGTATTACGTAATACGGTATAACGTCATATCATATAACCTAATTACGTTATAACGTCATACCATATAACGTATTACGTTATAACGTCATCCCATATTACGTAATACGGTATAACGTCATACCATATGACCTATTTACGTTATAACGTCATACCATATAACGTATTACGTTATAACGTCATCCCATATAACGTAATACGTTACAGCGTCATACCATATAACCTAATACGTTATAACGGTTTTCTATATAACGTAATAAGTTATAACGTCATCCCATATAACGTAATGCGTTATAACGTCGTCGCAAATAACATAATACGTTATAACGTCCTCCCATATAACGTAATACGTTTTAACGTCATACCATATAACCTAATACGTTATAACGTCCTCCCATATAACGAAAAATGTTATAACGTCATCCCATATAACGTAATACGGTATAGCGTCATACCATATAACCAATTACGTTATAACGTCATCCCATATAACGTAATACGTTATAACATCATCCCATATAACGTAATACGTTATAACGTCATCCCATATAACGCAATACGTTATAACGTCGTCCCACATAACGTAATACGTTATAACGTCATCCCATATTACGTAATACGTTATAACGTCATCCCATATAACGTAATACGGTATAACGTCATACCATATAACCTATTACGTTATAACGTCATACCATATAACCAATTTCGTTATAACGTCATTCCATATAACGTAATACGTTATAACGTCATACCATATAACGTAATACGTTATAACGTCATACCATATAACGCAATACGTTATAACGTCCTTCCATATAACCTATTTACGTTATAACGTCATACCATATAACGTATTACGTTATAATGTCATTCCATATAACGTATTACGTTATAACGTCATAACATATAACCTATTACGTTATAACGTCATACCATATAGCGTAATACGTTATAACCTTATACCATATAACCAATTACGTTATATCGTCATCCCATATAACGTAATACGTTATAACGTCATCCCATATAACGTAATACGTTATAACGTCATCCCATATAACGTAATACGTTATAACGTCATCCCATATAACGCAATACGTTATAACGTCGTCCCACATAACGTAATACGTTATAACGTCATCCCATATTACGTAATACGTTATAACGTCATACCATATAACGTAATACGTTATAACGTCATACCATATAACCTATTTCGTTATAACGTCTTCCCATATAACGTAATACGTTATAACGTCATACCATATAACGTAATACGTTATAACGTCATACCATATAACCTATTTCGTTATAACGTCATCCCACATAACGTAATACGTTATAACGTCATCCCATATTACGTAATACGTTATAACGTCATGCCATATAACGTAATTCGGTATAACGTCATTCCATATAACCTATTACGTTATAATGTCATTCCATATAACGTATTACGTTATAACGTCATAACATATAACCTATTACGTTATAACGTCATACCATATAGCGTAATACGTTATAACCTTATACCATATAACCAATTACGTTATATCGTCATCCCATATAACGAAATACGTTATAACGTCATGCCATATTACGTAATACGTTATAACGTCATACCATATAACGTAATACGTTACAACGTCACACCATATAACGTAATACGTTATAACGTCATACCAAATAACGTAAACCGTTATAACATCATGCAATATAACGTAATACGATATAACGTCATACCATATAACCTATTTACGTTATAACGTCATACCATATAACCTATTTCGTTATAACGTCATCCCATATAACGTAATACGTTATAACGTCATGCCATATAACGTAATACGTTATAATGTCATCCCATATAACGCAATACGTTATAACGTCGTCCCACATAACGTAATACGTTATAACGTCATCCCGCATTACGTGATACGTTACAAAGTCATCCCATATAACGAAATACGTTATAACGTCATCCCATATAACGTAATACGTTATAACGTCATCCCATATAACGTAATACGGTATAACGTCATACCATATAACCTATTACGTTATAACGTCATACCATATAACCAATTTCGTTATAACGTCATTCCATATAACGTAATACGTTATAACGTCATACCATATAACGTAATACGTTATAACGTCATACCATATAACTTAATACGTTATAACGTCCTACCATATAACCTATTTACGTTGTAACGTCATACCATATAACGTATTACGTTATAATGTCATTCCATATAACCTATTACGTTATAACGTCATAACATATAACCTATTACGTTATAACGTCATACCATATAGCGTAATACGTTATAACCTTATACCATATAACCAATTACGTTATATCGTCATCCCATATAACGTAATACGTTATAACGTCATCCCATATAACGTAATACGTTATAACGTCATCCCATATAACGTAATACGTTATAACGTCATCCCATATAACGCAATACGTTATAACGTCGTCCCACATAACGTAATACGTTATAACGTCATCCCATATTACGTAATACGTTATAACGTCATACCATATAACGTAATACGTTATAACGTCATACCATATAACCTATTTCGTTATAACGTCATCCCATATAACGTAATACGTTATAACGTCATACCATATAACGTAATACGTTATAACGTCATACCATATAACCTATTTCGTTATAACGTGATCCCACATAACGTAATACGTTATAACGTCATCCCACATTACGTAATACGTTATAACGTCATCCCATATAACGCAATACGTTATAACGTCGTCCCACATAACGTAATACGTTATAACGTCATCCCGCATTACGTGATACGTTATAAAGTCATCCCATATAACGTAATACGTTATAACGTCATCCCATATAACGTAATACGTTATAACGTCATCCCATATAACGCAATACGTTATAACGTCGTCCCACATAACGTAATACGTTATAACGTCATCCCATATTACGTAATACGTTATAACGTCATCCCATATAACGTAATACGGTATAACGTCATACCATATAACCTATTACGTTATAACGTCATACCATATAACCAATTTCGTTATAACGTCATTCCATATAACGTAATACGTTATAACGTCATGCCATATAACGTAATTCGGTATAACGTCATTCCATATAACCTATTACGTTATAATGTAATTCCATATAACGTATTACGTTATAACGTCATAACATATAACCTATTACGTTATAACGTCATACCATATAGCGTAATACGTTATAACCTTATACCATATAACCAATTACGTTATATCGTCATCCCATATAACGTAATACGTTATAACGTCATACCATATAGCGTAATACGTTATAACGTTATACCATATAACCAATTACGTCATAACGCCATCCCATATAACGTTATACGTTATAACGCCATCCCATATAACGTAATACGTTATAACGTCATACCATATAACGTAATACGTTATAACGTTATACCATGTAACGCAATACGTTATAACGTCGTCCCACATAACGTAATACGTTATAACGACATCCTATATTACGTAATACGTTATAACGTCATCCCATATAAGGAAATACGTTATAACGTCATCCCATATTACGTAATACGTTATAACGTCATCCCATACAACGTAATTCTGTATAACGTCATCCCATATAACGAAATACGTTATAACGTCATACCATAAAACGCAATACGTTATAACGTCGTCCCACATAACGTAATACGTTATAACGTCATCCCGCATTACATGATACGTTATAAAGTCATCCCATATAACGAAATACGTTATAACGTCATCCCATATAACGCAATACGTTATAACGTCGTCCCACATAACGTAATACGTTATAACGTCATCCCGCATTACGTGATACGTTATAAAGTCATCCCATATAACGAAATACGTTATAACGTCATCCCATATTACGTAATACGTTATAACGTCATACCATATAACGTAATACGTTACAACGTCACACCATATAACGTAATACGTTATAACGTCATACCAAATAACGTAAACCGTTATAACATCATGCCATATAACGTAATACGGTATAACGTCATACCATATAACCTATTTACGTTATAACGTCATACCATATAACCTATTTCGTTATAACGTCATCCCATATAACGTAATACGTTATAACGTCATACCATATAACGCAATACGTTATAACGTCGTCCCACATAGCGTAATACGTTATAACGTCATCCCGTATTACGTAATACGGTATAACGTCATATCATATAACCTAATTACGTTATAACGTCATACCATATAACGTATTACGTTATAACGTCATCCCATATTACGTAATACGGTATAACGTCATACCATATGACCTATTTAAGTTATAACGTCATACCATATAACGTATTACGTTATAACGTCATCCCATATAACGTAATACGTTACAGCGTCATACCATATAACCTAATACGTTATAACGGTTTTCTATATAACGTAATAAGTTATAACGTCATCCCATATAACGTAATGCGTTATAACGTCGTCGCAAATAACATAATACGTTATAACGTCCTCCCATATAACGTAATACGTTTTAACGTCATACCATATAACCTAATACGTTATAACGTCCTCCCATATAACGAAAAATGTTATAACGTCATCCCATATAACGTAATACGGTATAGCGTCATACCATATAACCAATTACGTTATAACGTCATCCCATATAACGTAATACGTTATAATATCATCCCATATAACGTAATACGTTATAACGTCATCCCATATAACGCAATACGTTATAACGTCGTCCCACATAACGTAATACGTTATAACGTCATCCCATATTACGTAATACGTTATAACGTCATCCCATATAACGTAATACGGTATAACGTCATACCATATAACCTATTACGTTATAACGTCATACCATATAACCAATTTCGTTATAACGTCATTCCATATAACGTAATACGTTATAACGTCATACCATATAACGTAATACGTTATAACGTCATACCATATAACGTAATACGTTATAACGTCCTACCATATAACCTATTTACGTTGTAACGTCATACCATATAACGTATTACGTTATAATGTCATTCCATATAACGTATTACGTTATAACGTCATAACATATAACCTATTACGTTATAACGTCATACCATATAGCGTAATACGTTATAACCTTATACCATATAACCAATTACGTTATATCGTCATCCCATATAACGTAATACGTTATAACGTCATCCCATATAACGTAATACGTTATAACGTCATCCCATATAACGTAATACGTTATAACGTCATCCCATATAACGCAATACGTTATAACGTCGTCCCACATAACGTAATACGTTATAACGTCATCCCATATTACGTAATACGTTATAACGTCATACCATATAACGTAATACGTTATAACGTCATACCATATAACCTATTTCGTTATAACGTCATCCCATATAACGTAATACGTTATAACGTCATACCATATAACGTAATACGTTATAACGTCATACCATATAACCTATTTCGTTATAACGTCATCCCACATAACGTAATACGTTATAACGTCATCCCATATTACGTAATACGTTATAACGTCATGCCATATAACGTAATTCGGTATAACGTCATTCCATATAACCTATTACGTTATAATGTCATTCCATATAACGTATTACGTTATAACGTCATAACATATAACCTATTACGTTATAACGTCATACCATATAGCGTAATACGTTATAACCTTATACCATATAACCAATTACGTTATATCGTCATCCCATATAACGAAATACGTTATAACGTCATGCCATATTACGTAATACGTTATAACGTCATACCATATAACGTAATACGTTACAACGTCACACCATATAACGTAATACGTTATAACGTCATACCAAATAACGTAAACCGTTATAACATCATGCCATATAACGTAATACGATATAACGTCATACCATATAACCTATTTACGTTATAACGTCATACCATATAACCTATTTCGTTATAACGTCATCCCATATAACGTAATACGTTATAACGTCATCCCATATAACGTAATACGTTATAATGTCATCCCATATAACGCAATACGTTATAACGTCGTCCCACATAACGTAATACGTTATAACGTCATCCCGCATTACGTGATACGTTACAAAGTCATCCCATATAACGAAATACGTTATAACGTCATCCCATATAACGTAATACGTTATAACGTCATACCATATAACGTAATACGTTATAACGTTATACCATGTAACGCAATACGTTATAACGTCGTCCCACATAACGTAATACGTTATAACGACATCCTATATTACGTAATACGTTATAACGTCATCCCATATAAGGAAATACGTTATAACGTCATCCCATATTACGTAATACGTTATAACGTCATCCCATACAACGTAATTCTGTATAACGTCATCCCATATAACGAAATACGTTATAACGTCATCCCATAAAACGCAATACGTTATAACGTCATACCATATAACGTAATACGTTACAACGTCACACCATATAACGTAATACGTTATAACGTCATGCCATATAACGTAATTCGGTATAACGTCATTCCATATAACCTATTACGTTATAATGTCATTCCATATAACGTATTACGTTATAACGTCATAACATATAACCTATTACGTTATAACGTCATACCATATAGCGTAATACGTTATAACCTTATACCATATAACCAATTACGTTATAACGTCATCCCATATAACGCAATACGTTATAACGTCGTCCCACATAACGTAATACGTTATAACGTCATCCCATATTACGTAATACGTTATAACGTCATACCATATAACGTAATACGTTATAACGTCATACCATATAACCTATTTCGTTATAACGTCATCCCATATAACGTAATACGTTATAACGTTATACCATATAACGTAATACGTTATAACGTCATACCATATAACCTATTTCGTTATAACGTCATCCCACATAACGTAATACGTTATAACGTCATCCCATATTACGTAATACGTTATAACGTCATGCCATATAACGTAATTCGGTATAACGTCATTCCATATAACCTATTACGTTATAATGTCATTCCATATAACGTATTACGTTATAACGTCATAACATATAACCTATTACGCTATAACGTCATACCATATAGCGTAATACGTTATAACCTTATACCATATAACCAATTACGTTATATCGTCATCCCATATAACGTAATACGTTATAACGTCATACCATATAGCGTAATACGTTATAACGTTATACCATATAACCAATTACGTCATAACGCCATCCCATATAACGTTATACGTTATAACGCCATCCCATATAACGTAATACGTTATAACGTCATCCCATATAACGCAATACGTTATAACGTCGTCCAACATAACGTAATACGTTATAACGTCATCCCATATAAGGAAATACGTTATAACGTCATCCCATATTACGTAATACGTTATAACGTCATCCCATACAACGTAATTCTGTACAACGTCATCCCATATAACGAAATACGTTATAACGTCATCCCATATAACGCAATACGTTATAACGTCGTCCCACATAACGTAATACGTTATAACGTCATCCCGCATTACGTGATACGTTATAAAGTCATCCCATATAACGAAATACGTTATAACGTCATCCCATATAACGCAATACGTTATAACGTCGACCCACATAACGTAATACGTTATAACGTCATCCCGCATTACGTGATACGTTATAAAGTCATCCCATATAACGTAATACGTTATAACGTCATCCCATATTACGTAATACGTTATAACGTCATACCATATAACGTAATACGTTACAACGTCACACCATATAACGTAATACGTTATAACGTCATACCAAATAACGTAAACCGTTATAACATCATGCCATTTAACGTAATACGGTATAACGTCATACCATATAACCTATTTACGTTATAACGTCATACCATATAACCTATTTCGTTATAACGTCATCCCATATAACGTAATACGTTATAACGTCATCCGATATAACGTAATACGTTATAATGTCATCCCATATAACGCAATACGTTATAACGTCGTCCCACATAACGTAATACGTTATCACGTCATCCCGCATTACGTGATACGTTATAAAGTCATCCCATATAACGAAATACGTTATAACGTCATCCCATATAACGTAATACGTTATAACGTCATCCCATATAAGGATATACGTTATAACGTCATCCCATATTACGTAATACGTTATAACGTCATCCCATACAACGTAATTCTGTATAACGTCATCCCATATAACGAAATACGTTATAACGTCATCCCATATAACGCAATACGTTATAACGTCGTCCCACATAACGTAATACGTTATAACGTCATCCCGCATTACATGATACGTTATAAAGTCATCCCATATAACGAAATACGTTATAACGTCATCCCATATAACGCAATACGTTATAACGTCGTCCCACATAACGTAATACGTTATAACGTCATCCCGCATTACGTGATACGTTATAAAGTCATCCCATATAACGAAATACGTTATAACGTCATCCCATATTACGTAATACGTTATAACGTCATACCATATAACGTAATACGTTATAACGTCATACCATATAACCTATTACGTTATAACGTCATACCATATAACCAATTTCGTTATAACGTCATTCCATATAACGTAATACGTTATAACGTCATACCATATAACGTAATACGTTATAACGTCATACCATATAACGTAATACGTTATAACGTCCTACCATATAACCTATTTACGTTGTAACGTCATACCATATAACGTATTACGTTATAATGTCATTCCATATAACGTATTACGTTATAACGTCATAACATATAACCTATTACGTTATAACGTCATACCATATAGCGTAATAAGTTATAACCTTATACCATATAACCAATTACGTTATATCGTCATCCCATATAACGTAATACGTTATAACGTCATCCCATATAACGTAATACGTTATAACGTCATCCCATATAACGTAATACGTTATAACGTCATCCCATATAACGTAATGCGTTATAACGTCATACCATATAACGTAATACGTTATAACGTCATACCATATAACCTATTTCGTTATAACGTCGTCCCACATAACGGAATACGTTATAACGTCATCCCATATTACGTAATACGTTATAACGTCATACCATATAACGTAATACGTTATAACGTCATACCATATAACCTATTTCGTTATAACGTCATCCCATATAACGTAATACGTTATAACGTCATACCATATAACGTAATACGTTATAACGTCATACCATATAACCTATTTCGTTATAACGTCATCCCACATAACGTAATACGTTATAACGTCATCCCATATTACGTAATACGTTATAACGTCATGCCATATAACGTAATTCGGTATAACGTCATTCCATATAACCTATTACGTTATAATGTCATTCCATATAACGTATTACGTTATAACGTCATAACATATAACCTATTACGTTATAACGTCATACCATATAGCGTAATACGTTATAACCTTATACCATATAACCAATTACGTTATATCGTCATCCCATATAACGTAATACGTTATAACGTCATACCATATAGCGTAATACGTTATAACGTTATACCATATAACCAATTACGTCATAACGCCATCCCATATAACGTTATACGTTATAACGCCATCCCATATAACGTAATACGTTATAACGTCATCCCATATAACGCAATACGTTATAACGTCGTCCAACATAACGTAATACGTTATAACGTCATCCCATATAAGGAAATACGTTATAGCGTCATCCCATATTACGTAATACGTTATAACGTCATCCCATACAACGTAATTCTGTACAACGTCATCCCATATAACGAAATACGTTATAACGTCATCCCATATAACGCAATACGTTATAACGTCATCCCACATAACGTAATACGTTATAACGTCATCCCGCATTACATGATACGTTATAAAGTCATCCCATATAACGAAATACGTTATAACGTCATCCCATATAACGCAATACGTTATAACGTCGTCCCACATAACGTGATACGTTATAACGTCATCCCGCATTACGTGATACGTTATAAAGTCATCCCATATAACGTAATACGTTATAACGTCATCCCATATTACGTAATACGTTATAACGTCATACCATATAACGTAATACGTTACAACGTCACACCATATAACGTAATAGGTTATAACGTCATACCAAATAACGTAAACCGTTATAACATCATGCCATATAACGTAATACGGTATAACGTCATACCATATAACCTATTTACGTTATAACGTCATACCATATAACCTATTTCGTTATAACGTCATCCCATATAACGTAATACGTTATAACGTCATCCGATATAACGTAATACGTTATAATGTCATCCCATATAACGCATTACGTTATAACGTCGTCCCACATAACGTAATACGTTATCACGTCATCCCGCATTACGTGATACGTTATAAAGTCATCCCATATAACGAAATACGTTATAACGTCATCCCATATAACGTAATACGTTATAACGTCAACCCATATATGGAAATACGTTATAACGTCATCCCATATTACGTAATACGTTATAACCTCATCCCATACAACGTAATTCTGTATAACGGCATCCCATATAACGAAATACGTTATAACGTCATCCCATATAACGCAATACGTTATAACGTCGTCCCACATAACGTAATACGTTATAACGTCATCCCGCATTACATGATACGTTATAAAGTCATCCCATATAACGAAATACGTTATAACGTCATCCCATATAACGCAATACGTTATAACGTCGTCCCACATAACGTAATACGTTATAACGTCATCCCGCATTACGTGATACGTTATAAAGTCATCCCATATAACGAAATACGTTATAACGTCATCCCATATTACGTAATACGTTATAACGTCATACCATATAACGTAATACGTTACAACGTCACACCATATAACGTAATACGTTATAACGTCATACCAAATAACGTAAACCGTTATAACATCATGCCATATAACGTAATACGGTATAACGTCATACCATATAACCTATTTACGTTATAACGTCATACCATATAACCAATTTCGTTATAACGTCATTCCATATAACGTAATACGTTATAACGTCATACCATATAACGTAATACGTTATAACGTCATACCATATAACGTAATACGTTATAACGTCCTACCATATAACCTATTTACGTTGTAACGTCATACCATATAACGTATTACGTTATAATGTCATTCCATATAACGTATTACGTTATAAAGTCATAACATATAACCTATTACGTTATAACGTCATACCATATAGCGTAATACGTTATAACCTTATACCATATAACCAATTACGTTATATCGTCATCCCATATAACGTAATACGTTATAACGTCATCCCATATAACGTAATACGTTATAACGTCATCCCATATAACGTAATACGTTATAACGTCATCCCATATAACGCAATACGTTATAACGTCGTCCCACATAACGTAATACGTTATAACGTCATCCCATATTACGTAATACGTTATAACGTCATACCATATAACGTAATACGTTATAACGTCATACCATATAACCTATTTCGTTATAACGTCATCCTATATAACGTAATACGTTATAACGTTATACCATATAACGTAATACGTTATAACGTCATACCATATAACCTATTTCGTTATAACGTCATCCCACATAACGTAATACGTTATAACGTCATCCCATATTACGTAATACGTTATAACGTCATGCCATATAACGTAATTCGGTATAACGTCATTCCATATAACCTATTACGTTATAATGTCATTCCATATAACGTATTACGTTATAACGTCATAACATATAACCTATTACGTTATAACGTCATACCATATAGCGTAATACGTTATAACCTTATACCATATAACCAATTACGTTATATCGTCATCCCATATAACGTAATACGTTATAACGTCATACCATATAGCGTAATACGTTATAACGTTATACCATATAACCAATTACGTCATAACGCCATCCCATATAACGTTATACGTTATAACGCCATCCCATATAACGTAATACGTTATAACGTCATCCCATATAACGCAATACGTTATAACGTCGTCGAACATAACGTAATACGTTATAACGTCATCCCATATAAGGAAATACGTTATAACGTCATCCCATATTACGTAATACGTTATAACGTCATCCCATACAACGTAATTCTGTACAACGTCATCCCATATAACGAAATACGTTATAACGTCATCCCATATAACGCAATACGTTATAACGTCGTCCCACATAACGTAATACGTTATAACGTCATCCCGCATTACATGATACGTTATAAAGTCATCCCATATAACGAAATACGTTATAACGTCATCCCATATAACGCAATACGTTATAACGTCGTCCCACATAACGTAATACGTTATAACGTCATCCCGCATTACGTGATACGTTATAAAGTCATCCCATATAACGTAATACGTTATAACGTCATCCCATATTACGTAATACGTTATAACGTCATACCATATAACGTAATACGTTACAACGTCACACCATATAACGCAATACGTTATAACGTCATACCAAATAACGTAAACCGTTATAACATCATGCCATATAACGTAATACGGTATAACGTCATACCATATAACCTATTTACGTTATAACGTCATACCATATAACCTATTTCGTTATAACGTCATCCCATATAACGTAATACGTTATAACGTCATCCGATATAACGTAATACGTTATAATGTCATCCCATATAACGCAATACGTTATAACGTCGTCCCACATAACGTAATACGTTATCACGTCATCCCGCATTACGTGATACGTTATAAAGTCATCCCATATAACGAAATACGTTATAACGTCATCCCATATAACGTAATACGTTATAACGTCATCCCATATAAGGATATACGTTATAACGTCATCCCATATTACGTAATACGTTATAACGTCATCCCATACAACGTAATTCTGTATAACGTCATCCCATATAACGAAATACGTTATAACGTCATCCCATATAACGCAATACGTTATAACGTCGTCCCACATAACGTAATACGTTATAACGTCATCCCGCATTACATGATACGTTATAAAGTCATCCCATATAACGAAATACGTTATAACGTCATCCCATATAACGCAATACGTTATAACGTCGTCCCACATAACGTAATACGTTATAACGTCATCCCGCAATACGTGATACGTTATAAAGTCATCCCATATAACGAAATACGTTATAACGTCATCCCATATTACGTAATACGTTATAACGTCATACCATATAACGTAATACGTTATAACGTCATACCATATAACCTATTACGTTATAACGTCATACCATATAACCAATTTCGTTATAACGTCATTCCATATAACGTAATACGTTATAACGTCATACCATATAACGTAATACGTTATAACGTCATACCATATAACGTAATACGTTATAACGTCCTACCATATAACCTATTTACGTTGTAACGTCATACCATATAACGTATTACGTTATAATGTCATTCCATATAACGTATTACGTTATAACGTCATAACATATAACCTATTACGTTATAACGTCATACCATATAGCGTAATACGTTATAACCTTATACCATATAACCAATTACGTTATATCGTCATCCCATATAACGTAATACGTTATAACGTCATCCCATATAACGTAATACGTTATAACGTCATCCCATATAACTTAATACGTTATAACGTCATCCCATATAACGCAATACGTTATAACGTCGTCCCACATAACGGAATACGTTATAACGTCATCCCATATTACGTAATACGTTATAACGTCATCCCATATAACTTAATACGTTATAACGTCATACCATATAACGTAATACGTTATAACGTCATACCATATAACCTATTTCGTTATAACGTCATCCCATATAACGTAATACGTTATAACGTCATACCATATAACGTAATACGTTATAACGTCATACCATATAACCTATTTCATTATAACGTCATCCCACATAACGTAATACGTTATAACGTCATCCCATATTACGTAATACGTTATAACGTCATGCCATATAACGTAATTCGGTATAACGTCATTCCATATAACCTATTACGTTATAATGTCATTCCATATAACGTATTACGTTATAACGTCATAACATATAACCTATTACGTTATAACGTCATACCATATAGCGTAATACGTTATAACCTTATACCATATAACCAATTACGTTATATCGTCATCCCATATAACGTAATACGTTATAACGTCATACCATATAGCGTAATACGTTATAACGTTATACCATATAACCAATTACGTCATAACGCCATCCCATATAACGTTATACGTTATAACGCCATCCCATATAACGTAATACGTTATAACGTCATCCCATATAACGCAATACGTTATAACGTCGTCCAACATAACGTAATACGTTATAACGTCATCCCATATAAGGAAATACGTTATAACGTCATCCCATATTACGTAATACGTTATAACGTCATCCCATACAACGTAATTCTGTACAACGTCATCCCATATAACGAAATACGTTATAACGTCATCCCATATAACGCAATACGTTATAACGTCATCCCACATAACGTAATACGTTATAACGTCATCCCGCATTACATGATACGTTATAAAGTCATCCCATATAACGAAATACGTTATAACGTCATCCCATATAACGCAATACGTTATAACGTCGTCCCACATAACGTAATACGTTATAACGTCATCCCGCATTACGTGATACGTTATAAAGTCATCCCATATAACGTAATACGTTATAACGTCATCCCATATTACGTAATACGTTATAACGTCATACCATATAACGTAATACGTTACAACGTCACACCATATAACGTAATACGTTATAACGTCATACCAAATAACGTAAACCGTTATAACATCATGCCATATAACGTAATACGGTATAACGTCATACCATATAACCTATTTACGTTATAACGTCATACCATATAACCTATTTCGTTATAACGTCATCCCATATAACGTAATACGTTATAACGTCATCCGATATAACGTAATACGTTATAATGTCATCCCATATAACGCAATACGTTATAACGTCGTCCCACATAACGTAATACGTTATCACGTCATCCCGCATTACGTGATACGTTATAAAGTCATCCCATATAACGAAATACGTTATAACGTCATCCCATATAACGTAATACGTTATAACGTCATCCCATATATGGAAATACGTTATAACGTCATCCCATATTACGTAATACGTTATAACGTCATCCCATACAACGTAATTCTGTATAACGTCATCCCATATAACGAAATACGTTATAACGTCATCCCATATAACGCAATACGTTATAACGTCGTCCCACATAACGTAATACGTTATAACGTCATCCCGCATTACATGATACGTTATAAAGTCATCCCATATAACGAAATACGTTATAACGTCATCCCATATAACGCAATACGTTATAACGTCGTCCCACATAACGTAATACGTTATAACGTCATCCCGCATTACGTGATACGTTATAAAGTCATCCCATATAACGAAATACGTTATAACGTCATCCCATATTACGTAATACGTTATAACGTCATACCATATAACGTAATACGTTACAACGTCACACCATATAACGTAATACGTTATAACGTCATACCAAATAACGTAAACCGTTATAACATCATGCCATATAACGTAATACGGTATAACGTCATACCATATAACCTATTTACGTTATAACGTCATACCATATAACCTATTTCGTTATAACGTCATCCCATATAACGTAATACGTTATAACGTCATACCATATAACGCAATACGTTATAACGTCGTCCCACATAACGAAATACGTTATAACGTCATCCCGTATTACGTAATACGGTATAACGTCATATCATATAACCTAATTACGTTATAACGCCATACCATATAACGTATTACGTTATAACGTCATCCCATATTACGTAATACGGTATAACGTCATACCATATGACCTATTTACGTTATAACGTCATACCATATAACGTATTACGTTATAACGTCATCCCATATAACGTAATACGTTACAGCGTCATACCATATAACCTAATACGTTATAACGGTTTTCTATATAACGTAATAAGTTATAACGTCATCCCATATAACGTAATGCGTTATAACGTCGTCGCAAATAACATAATACGTTATAACGTCCTCCCATATAACGTAATACGTTTTAACGTCATACCATATAACCTAATACGTTATAACGTCCTCCCATATAACGAAAAATGTTATAACGTCATCCCATATAACGTAATACGGTATAGCGTCATACCATATAACCAATTACGTTATAACGTCATCCAATATAACGTAATACGTTATAACATCATCCCATATAACGTAATACGTTATAACGTCATCCCATATAACGCAATACGTTATAACGTCGTCCCACATAACGTAATACGTTATAACGTCATCCCATATTACGTAATACGTTATAACGTCATCCCATATAACGTAATACGGTATAACGTCATACCATATAACCTATTACGTTGTAACGTCATACCATATAACCAATTTCGTTATAACGTCATTCCATATAACGTAATACGTTATAACGTCATACCATATAACGTAATACGCTATAACGTCATACCATATAACGTAATACGTTATAACGTCCTACCATATAACCTATTTACGTTATAACGTCATACCATATAACGAATTACGTTATAATGTCATTCCATATAACGTATTACGTTATAACGTCATAACATATAACCTATTACGTTATAACGTCATACCATATAGCGTAATACGTTATAACCTTATACCATATAACCAATTACGTTATATCGTCATCCCATATAACGTAATACGTTATAACGTCATCCCATATAACGTAATACGTTATAACGTCATCCCATATAACGTAATACGTTATAACGTCATCCCATATAACGCAATAAGTTATAACGTCGTCCCACATAACGTAATACGTTATAACGTCATCCCATATTACGTAATACGTTATAACGTCATACCATATAACGTAATACGTTATAACGTCATACCATATAACCTATTTCGTTATAACGTCATCCCATATAACGTAATACGTTATAACGTCATACCATATAACGTAATACGTTATAACGTCATACCATATAACCTATTTCGTTATAACGTCATCCCACATAACGTAATACGTTATAACGTCATCCCATATTACGTAATACGTTATAACGTCATGCCATATAACGTAATTCGGTATAACGTCATTCCATATAACCTATTACGTTATAATGTCATTCCATATAACGTATTACGTTATAACGTCATAACATATAACCTATTACGTTATAACGTCATACCATATAACGAATTACGTTATAATGTCATTCCATATAACGTATTACGTTATAACGTCATAACATATAACCTATTACGTTATAACGTCATACCATATAGCGTAATACGTTATAACCTTATACCATATAACCTATTACGTTATAATGTCATTCCATATAACGTATTACGTTATAACGTCATAACATATAACCTATTACGTTATAACGTCATACCATATAGCGTAATACGTTATAACCTTATACCATATAACCAATTACGTTATATCGTCATCCCATATAACGTAATACGTTATAACGTCATACCATATAGCGTAATACGTTATAACGTTATACCATATAACCAATTACGTCATAACGCCATCCCATATAACGTTATACGTTATAACGTCATCCCATATAACGTAATACGTTATAACGTCATCCCATATAACGTAATACGTTATAACGTCATCCGATATAACGTAATACGTTATAATGTCATCCCATATAACGCAATACGTTATAACGTCGTCCCACATAACGTAATACGTTATCACGTCATCCCGCATTACGTGATACGTTATAAAGTCATCCCATATAACGAAATACGTTATAACGTCATCCCATATAACGTAATACGTTATAACGTCATCCCATATATGGAAATACGTTATAAGGTCATCCCATATTACGTAATACGTTATAACGTCATCCCATACAACGTAATTCTGTATAACGTCATCCCATATAACGAAATACGTTATAACGTCATCCCATATAACGCAATACGTTATAACGTCGTCCCACATAACGTAATACGTTATAACGTCATCCCGCATTACATGATACGTTATAAAGTCATCCCATATAACGAAATACGTTATAACGTCATCCCATATAACGCAATACGTTATAACGTCGTCCCACATAACGTAATACGTTATAACGTCATCCCGCATTACGTGATACGTTATAAAGTCATCCCATATAACGAAATACGTTATAACGTCATCCCATATTACGTAATACGTTATAACGTCATAAAATATAACGTAATACGTTACAACGTCACACCATATAACGTAATACGTTATAACGTCATACCAAATAACGTAAACCGTTATAACATCATGCCATATAACGTAATACGGTATAACGTCATACCATATAACCTATTTACGTTATAACGTCATACCATATAACCTATTTCGTTATAACGTCATCCCATATAACGTAATACGTTATAACGTCATACCATATAACGCAATACGTTATAACGTCGTCCCACATAACGAAATACGTTATAACGTCATCCCGTATTACGTAATACGGTATAACGTCATATCATATAACCTAATTACGTTATAACGCCATACCATATAACGTATTACGTTATAACGTCATCCCATATTACGTAATACGGTATAACGTCATACCATATGACCTATTTACGTTATAACGTCATACCATATAACGTATTACGTTATAACGTCATCCCATATAACGTAATACGTTACAGCGTCATACCATATAACCTAATACGTTATAACGGTTTTCTATATAACGTAATAAGTTATAACGTCATCCCATATAACGTAATGCGTTATAACGTCGTCGCAAATAACATAATACGTTATAACGTCCTCCCATATAACGTAATACGTTTTAACGTCATACCATATAACCTAATACGTTATAACGTCCTCCCATATAACGAAAAATGTTATAACGTCATCCCATATAACGTAATACGGTATAGCGTCATACCATATAACCAATTACGTTATAACGTCATCCCATATAACGTAATACGTTATAACATCATCCCATATAACGTAATACGTTATAACGTCATCCCATATAACGCAATACGTTATAACGTCGTCCCACATAACGTAATACGTTATAACGTCATCCCATATTACGTAATACGTTATAACGTCATCCCATATAACGTAATACGGTATAACGTCATACCATATAACCTATTACGTTATAACGTCATACCATATAACCAATTTCGTTATAACGTCATTCCATATAACGTAATACGTTATAACGTCATACCATATAACGTAATACGCTATAACGTCATACCATATAACGTAATACGTTATAACGTCCTACCATATAACCTATTTACGTTATAACGTCATACCATATAACGAATTACGTTATAATGTCATTCCATATAACGTATTACGTTATAACGTCATAACATATAACCTATTA
Source organism: Bombus vancouverensis nearcticus (assembly GCF_051014615.1). Lineage (NCBI taxonomy): Eukaryota > Metazoa > Arthropoda > Insecta > Hymenoptera > Apidae > Bombus > Bombus vancouverensis. Next base: position 1,494,376 of record NW_027468912.1, read on the forward strand.
CGTTATAACGTCATACCATATAGCGTAATACGTTATAACCTTATACCATATAACCAATTACGTTATATCGTCATCCCATATAACGTAATACGTTATAACGTCATCCCATATAACGTAATACGTTATAACGTCATCCCATATGACGTAATACGTTATAACGTCATCCCATATAACGCAATAAGTTATAACGTCGTCCCACATAACGTAATACGTTATAACGTCATCCCATATTACGTAATACGTTATAACGTCATACCATATAACGTAATACGTTATAACGTCATACCATATAACCTATTTCGTTATAACGTCATCCCATATAACGTAATACGTTATAACGTCATACCATATAACGTAATACGTTATAACGTCATACCATATAACCTATTTCGTTATAACGTCATCCCACATAACGTAATACGTTATAACGTCATCCCATATTACGTAATACGTTATAACGTCATGCCATATAACGTAATTCGGTATAACGTCATTCCATATAACCTATTACGTTATAATGTCATTCCATATAACGTATTACGTTATAACGTCATAACATATAACCTATTACGTTATAACGTCATACCATATAACGAATTACGTTATAATGTCATTCCATATAACGTATTACGTTATAACGTCATAACATATAACCTATTACGTTATAACGTCATACCATATAGCGTAATAAGTTATAACCTTATACCATATAACCAATTACGTCATAACGCCATCCCATATAACGTTATACGTTATAACGTCATCCCATATAACGTAATACGTTATAACGTCATCCCATATAACGCAATACGTTATAACGTCGTCCCACATAACGTAATACGTTATAACGTCATCCCGCATTACATGATACGTTATAAAGTCATCCCATATAACGAAATACGTTATAACGTCATCCCATATAACGCAATACGTTATAACGTCGTCCCACATAACGTAATACGTTATAACGTCATCCCGCATTACGAGATACGTTATAAAGTCATCCCATATAACGTAATACGTTATAACGTCATCCCGTATTACGTAATACGTTATAACGTCATACCATATAACGTAATACGTTACAACGTCACACCATATAACGTAATACGTTATAACGTCATACCAAATAACGTAAACCGTTATAACATCATGCCATATAACGTAATACGGTATAACGTCATACCATATAACCTATTTACGTTATAACGTCATACCATATAACCTATTTCGTTATAACGTCATCCCATATAACGTAATACGTTATAACGTCATCCGATATAACGTAATACGTTATAATGTCATCCCATATAACGCAATACGTTATAACGTCGTCCCACATAACGTAATACGTTATCACGTCATCCCGCATTACGTGATACGTTATAAAGTCATCCCATATAACGAAATACGTTATAACGTCATCCCATATAACGTAATACGTTATAACGTCATACCATATAACGTAATACGTTATAACGTCATCCCATATAACGTAATACGTTATAATGTCATCCCATATAACGCAATACGTTATAACGTCGTCCCACATAACGTAATACGTTATCACGTCATCCCGCATTACGTGATACGTTATAAAGTCATCCCATATAACGAAATACGTTATAACGTCATCCCATATAACGTAATACGTTATAACGTCATACCATATAACGTAATACGTTATAACGTTATACCATATAACGCAATACGTTATAACGTCGTCCCACATAACGTAATACGTTATAACGACATCCTATATTACGTAATACGTTATAACGTCATCCCATATAAGGAAATACGTTATAACGTCATCCCATATTACGTAATACGTTATAACGTCATCCCACACAACGTAATTCTGTATAACGTCATCCCATATAACGAAATAAGTTATAACGTCATCCCATATAACGCAATACGTTATAACATCGTCCCACATAACGTAATACGTTATAACGTCATCCCGCATTACATGATACGTTATAAAGTCATCCCATATAACGAAATACGTTATAACGTCATCCCATATAACGCAATACGTTATAACGTCCTCCCACATAACGTAATACGTTATAACGTCATCCCGCATTACGTGATACGTTATAAAGTCATCCCATATAACGAAATACGTTATAACGTCATGCCATATTACGTAATACGTTATAACGTCATACCATATAACGTAATACGTTACAACGTCACACCATATAACGTAATACGTTATAACGTCATACCAAATAACGTAAACCGTTATAACATCATGCCATATAACGTAATACGATATAACGTCATACCATATAACCTATTTACGTTATAACGTCATACCATATAACCTATTTCGTTATAACGTCATCCCATATTACGTAATACGGTATAACGTCATACCATATGACCTATTTACGTTATAACGTCATACCATATAACGTATTACGTTATAACGTCATCCCATATAACGTAATACGTTACAGCGTCATACCATATAACCTAATACGTTATAACGGTTTTCTATATAACGTAATAAGTTATAACGTCATCCCATATAACGTAATGCGTTATGACGTCGTCGCAAATAACATAATACTTTATAACGTCCTCCCATATAACGTAATACGTTTTAACGTCATACCATATAACCTAATACGTTATAACGTCCTCCCATATAACGAAAAATGTTATAACGTCATCCCATATAACGTAATACGGTATAGCGTCATACCATATAACCAATTACGTTATAACGTCATCCCATATAACGTAATACGTTATAACATCATCACATATAACGTAATATGTTATAACGTCATCCCATATAACGCAATACGTTATAACGTCGTCCCACATAACGTAATACGTTATAACGTCATCCCATATTACGTAATACGTTATAACGTCATCCCATATAACGTAATACGGTATAACGTCATACCATATAACCTATTATGTTATAACGTCATACCATATAACCAATTTCGTTATAACGTCATTCCATATAACGTAATACGTTATAACGTCATACCATATAACGTAATACGTTATAACGTCATACCATATAACGTAATACGTTATAACGTCCTACCATACAACCTATTTACGTTATAACGTCATACCATATAACGTATTACGTTATAACGTCATTCCATATAACGTATTACGTTATAACGTCATAACATATAACCTATTACGTTATAACGTCATACCATATAGCGTAATACGTTATAACGTTATACCATATAACCAATTACGTTATAACGTTATACCATATAACGTAATACGTTATAACGTCATACCATATAACGTAATACGTTATAACGTCATACCATATAACTTATACGTTATAACGTCCTAACATATAACCTATTTACGTTATAACGTCATACCATATAACGTATTACGTTATAACGTCATTCCATATAACGTATTACGTTATAACGTCATAACATATAACCTATTACGTTATAACGTCATACCATATAGCGTAACACGTTATAACGTCATACCATATAACGTAATACGTTATAACGTCGTCCCACACAACGTAATACGTTATAACGTCATCCCGTATTACGTAATACGGTATAACGTCATATCATATAACCTAATTACGTTATAACGTCATACCATATAACGTATTACGTTATAACGTCATCCCATATTACGTAATACGGTATAACGTCATACCATATGACCTATTTACGTTATAACGTCATACCATATAACGTATTACGTTATAACGTCATCCCATATAACGTAATACGTTACAGCGTCATACCATATAACCTAATACGTTATAACGGTTTTCTATATAACGTAATAAGTTATAACGTCATCCCATATAACGTAATGCGTTATAACGTCGTTGCAAATAACATAATACGTTATAACGTCCTCCCATATAACGTAATACGTTTTAACGTCATACCATATAACCTAATACGTTATAACGTCCTCCCATATAACGAAAAATGTTATAACGTCATCCCATATAACGTAATACGGTATAGCGTCATACCATATAACCAATTACGTTATAACGTCATCCCATATAACGTAATACGTTATAACATCATCCCATATAACGTAATACGTTATAACGTCATCCCATATAACGCAATACGTTATAACGTCGTCCCACATAACGTAATACGTTATCACGTCATCACGCATTACGTGATACGTTATAAAGTCATCCCATATAACGAAATACGTTATAACGTCATCCCATATAACGTAATACGTTATAACGTCATCCCATATATGGAAATACGTTATAACGTCATCCCATATTACGTAATACGTTATAACGTCATCCCATACAACGTAATTCTGTATAACGTCATCCCATATAACGAAATACGTTATAACGTCATCCCATATAACGCAATACGTTATAACGTCGTCCCACATAACGTAATACGTTATAACGTCATCCCGCATTACATGATACGTTATAAAGTCATCCCATATAACGAAATACGTTATAACGTCATCCCATATAACGCAATACGTTATAACGTCGTCCCACATAACGTAATACGTTATAACGTCATCCCGTATTACGTAATACGGTATAACGTCATATCATATAACCTAATTACGTTATAACGCCATACCATATAACGTATTACGTTATAACGTCATCCCATATTACGTAATACGGTATAACGTCATACCATATGACCTATTTACGTTATAACGTCATACCATATAACGTATTACGTTATAACGTCATCCCATATAACGTAATACGTTACAGCGTCATACCATATAACCTAATACGTTATAACGGTTTTCTATATAACGTAATAAGTTATAACGTCATCCCATATAACGTAATGCGTTATAACGTCGTCGCAAATAACATAATACGTTATAACGTCCTCCCATATAACGTAATACGTTTTAACGTCATACCATATAACCTAATACGTTATAACGTCCTCCCATATAACGAAAAATGTTATAACGTCATCCCATGTAACGCAATACGTTATAACGTCGTCCCACATAACGTAATACGTTATAACGTCATCCCGCATTACATGATACGTTATAAAGTCATCCCATATAACGAAATACGTTATAACGTCATCCCATATAACGCAATACGTTATAACGTCCTCCCACATAACGTAATACGTTATAACGTCATCCCGCATTACGTGATACGTTATAAAGTCATCCCATATAACGAAATACGTTATAACGTCATGCCATATTACGTAATACGTTATAACGTCATACCATATAACGTAATACGTTACAACGTCACACCATATAACGTAATACGTTATAACGTCATACCAAATAACGTAAACCGTTATAACATCATGCCATATAACGTAATACGATATAACGTCATACCATATAACCTATTTACGTTATAACGTCATACCATATAACCTATTTCGTTATAACGTCATCCCATATTACGTAATACGGTATAACGTCATACCATATGACCTATTTACGTTATAACGTCATACCATATAACGTATTACGTTATAACGTCATCCCATATAACGTAATACGTTACAGCGTCATACCATATAACCTAATACGTTATAACGGTTTTCTATATAACGTAATAAGTTATAACGTCATCCCATATAACGTAATGCGTTATGACGTCGTCGCAAATAACATAATACTTTATAACGTCCTCCCATATAACGTAATACGTTTTAACGTCATACCATATAACCTAATACGTTATAACGTCCTCCCATATAACGAAAAATGTTATAACGTCATCCCATATAACGTAATACGGTATAGCGTCATACCATATAACCAATTACGTTATAACGTCATCCCATATAACGTAATACGTTATAACATCATCACATATAACGTAATATGTTATAACGTCATCCCATATAACGCAATACGTTATAACGTCGTCCCACATAACGTAATACGTTATAACGTCATCCCATATTACGTAATACGTTATAACGTCATCCCATATAACGTAATACGGTATAACGTCATACCATATAACCTATTATGTTATAACGTCATCCCATATAACGAAATACGTTATAACGTCATACCATATAACGTAATACGTTATAACGTCCTACCATATAACCTATTTACGTTATAACGTCATACCATATAACGTATTACGTTATAACGTCATTCCATATAACGTATTACGTTATAACGTCATAACATATAACCTATTACGTTATAACGTCATACCATATAGCGTAATACGTTATAACGTTATACCATATAACCAATTACGTTATAACGTTATACCATATAACGTAATACGTTATAACGTCATACCATATAACGTAATACGTTATAACGTCATACCATATAACTTATACGTTATAACGTCCTAACATATAACCTATTTACGTTATAACGTCATACCATATAACGTATTACGTTATAACGTCATTCCATATAACGTATTACGTTATAACGTCATAACATATAACCTATTACGTTATAACGTCATACCATATAGCGTAACACGTTATAACGTCATACCATATAACGTAATACGTTATAACGTCGTCCCACACAACGTAATACGTTATAACGTCATCCCGTATTACGTAATACGGTATAACGTCATATCATATAACCTAATTACGTTATAACGTCATACCATATAACGTATTACGTTATAACGTCATCCCATATTACGTAATACGGTATAACGTCATACCATATGACCTATTTACGTTATAACGTCATACCATATAACGTATTACGTTATAACGTCATCCCATATAACGTAATACGTTACAGCGTCATACCATATAACCTAATACGTTATAACGGTTTTCTATATAACGTAATAAGTTATAACGTCATCCCATATAACGTAATGCGTTATAACGTCGTTGCAAATAACATAATACGTTATAACGTCCTCCCATATAACGTAATACGTTTTAACGTCATACCATATAAAATAATACGTTATAACGTCCTCCCATATAACGAAAAATGTTATAACGTCATCCCATATAACGTAATACGGTATAGCGTCATACCATATAACCAATTACGTTATAACGTCATCCCATATAACGTAATACGTTATAACATCATCCCATATAACGTAATACGTTATAACGTCATCCCATATAACGCAATACGTTATAACGTCGTCCCACATAACGTAATACGTTATCACGTCATCACGCATTACGTGATACGTTATAAAGTCATCCCATATAACGAAATACGTTATAACGTCATCCCATATAACGTAATACGTTATAACGTCATCCCATATATGGAAATACGTTATAACGTCATCCCATATTACGTAATACGTTATAACGTCATCCCATACAACGTAATTCTGTATAACGTCATCCCATATAACGAAATACGTTATAACGTCATCCCATATAACGCAATACGTTATAACGTCGTCCCACATAACGTAATACGTTATAACGTCATCCCGCATTACATGATACGTTATAAAGTCATCCCATATAACGAAATACGTTATAACGTCATCCCATATAACGCAATACGTTATAACGTCGTCCCACATAACGTAATACGTTATAACGTCATCCCGCATTACGTGATACGTTATAAAGTCATCCCATATAACGAAATACGTTATAACGTCATCCCATATTACGTAATACGTTATAACGTCATACCATATAACGTAATACGTTACAACGTCACACCATATAACGTAATACGTTATAACGTCATACCAAATAACGTAAACCGTTATAACATCATGCCATATAACGTAATACGGTATAACGTCATACCATATAACCTATTTACGTTATAACGTCATACCATATAACCTATTTCGTTATAACGTCATCCCATATAACGTAATACGTTATAACGTCATACCATATAACGCAATACGTTATAACGTCGTCCCACATAACGAAATACGTTATAACGTCATCCCGTATTACGTAATACGGTATAACGTCATATCATATAACCTAATTACGTTATAACGCCATACCATATAACGTATTACGTTATAACGTCATCCCATATTACGTAATACGGTATAACGTCATACCATATGACCTATTTACGTTATAACGTCATACCATATAACGTATTACGTTATAACGTCATCCCATATAACGTAATACGTTACAGCGTCATACCATATAACCTAATACGTTATAACGGTTTTCTATATAACGTAATAAGTTATAACGTCATCCCATATAACGTAATGCGTTATAACGTCGTCGCAAATAACATAATACGTTATAACGTCCTCCCATATAACGTAATACGTTTTAACGTCATACCATATAACCTAATACGTTATAACGTCCTCCCATATAACGAAAAATGTTATAACGTCATCCCATATAACGTAATACGGTATAGCGTCATACCATATAACCAATTACGTTATAACGTCATCCCATATAACGTAATACGTTATAACATCATCCCATATAACGTAATACGTTATAACGTCATCCCATATAACGCAATACGTTATAACGTCGTCCCACATAACGTAATACGTTATAACGTCATCCCATATTACGTAATACGTTATAACGTCATCCCATATAACGTAATACGGTATAACGTCATACCATATAACCTATTACGTTATAACGTCATACCATATAACCAATTTCGTTATAACGTCATTCCATATAACGTAATACGTTATAACGTCATACCATATAACGTAATACGTTATAACGTCATACCATATAACGTAATACGTTATAACGTCCTACCATATAACCTATTTACGTTATAACGTCATACCATATAACGAATTACGTTATAATGTCATTGCATATAACGTATTACGTTATAACGTCATAACATGTAACCTATTACGTTATAACGTCATACCATATAGCGTAATACGTTATAACCTTATACCATATAACCAATTACGTTATATCGTCATCCCATATAACGTAATACGTTATAACGTCATCCCATATAACGTAATACGTTATAACGTCATCCCATATAACGTAATACGTTATAACGTCATCCCATATAACGCAATACGTTATAACGTCGTCCCACATAACGCAATACGTTATAACGTCATCCCATATTACGTAATACGTTATAACGTCATACCATATAACGTAATACGTTATAACGTCATACCATATAACCTATTTCGTTATAACGTCATCCCATATAACGTAATACGTTATAACGTCATACCATATAACGTAATACGTTATAACGTCATACCATATAACCTATTTCGTTATAACGTCATCCCACATAACGTAATACGTTATAACGTCATCCCATATTACGTAATACGTTATAACGTCATGCCATATAACGTAATTCGGTATAACGTCATTCCATATAACCTATTACGTTATAATGTCATTCCATATAACGTATTACGTTATAACGTCATAACATATAACCTATTACGTTATAACGTCATACCATATAGCGTAATACGTTATAACCTTATACCATATAACCAATTACGTTATATCGTCATCCCATATAACGTAATACGTTATAACGTCATACCATATAGCGTAATACGTTATAACGTTATACCATATAACCAATTACGTCATAACGCCATCCCATATAACGTTATACGTTATAACGCCATCCCATATAACGTAATACGTTATAACGTCATCCCATATAACGCAATACGTTATAACGTCGTCCAACATAACGTAATACGTTATAACGTCATCCCATATAAGGAAATACGTTATAACGTCATCCCATATTACGTAATACGTTATAACGTCATCCCATACAACGTAATTCTGTACAACGTCATCCCATATAACGAAATACGTTATAACGTCATCCCATATAACGCAATACGTTATAACGTCGTCCCACATAACGTAATACGTTATAACGTCATCCCGCATTACATGATACGTTATAAAGTCATCCCATATAACGAAATACGTTATAACGTCATCCCATATAACGCAATACGTTATAACGTCGTCCCACATAACGTAATACGTTATAACGTCATCCCGCATTACGTGATACGTTATAAAGTCATCCCATATAACGTAATACGTTATAACGTCATCCCATATTACGTAATACGTTATAACGTCATACCATATAACGTAATACGTTACAACGTCACACCATATAACGTAATACGTTATAACGTCATACCAAATAACGTAAACCGTTATAACATTATGCCATATAACGTAATACGGTATAACGTCATACCATATAACCTATTTACGTTATAACGTCATACCATATAACCTATTTCGTTATAACGTCATCCCATATAACGTAATACGTTATAACGTCATCCGATATAACGTAATACGTTATAATGTCATCCCATATAACGCAATACGTTATAACGTCGTCCCACATAACGTAATACGTTATCACGTCATCCCGCATTACGTGATACGTTATAAAGTCATCCCATATAACGAAATACGTTATAACGTCATCCCATATAACGTAATACGTTATAACGTCATACCATATAACGTAATACGTTATAACGTCATCCCATATAACGTAATACGTTATAATGTCATCCCATATAACGCAATACGTTATAACGTCGTCCCACATAACGTAATACGTTATCACGTCATCCCGCATTACGTGATACGTTATAAAGTCATCCCATATAACGAAATACGTTATAACGTCATCCCATATAACGTAATACGTTATAATGTCATACCATATAACGTAATACGTTATAACGTTATACCATATAGCGTAACACGTTATAACGTCATACCATATAACGTAATACGTTATAACGTCGTCCCACATAACGTAATACGTTATAACGTCATCCCTCATTACATGATACGTTATAAAGTAATCCCATATAACGAAATACGTTATAACGTCATCCCATATAACGCAATACGTTATAACGTCGTCCCACATAACGTAATACGTTATAACGTCATCCCGCATTACGTGATACGTTATTTAGTCATCCCATATAACGAAATACGTTATAACGTCATCCCATATTACGTAATACGTTATAACGTCATACCATTTAACGTAATACGTTACAACGTCACACCATATAACGTAATACGTTATAACGTCATACCAAATAACGTAAACCGTTATAACATCATGCCATATAAGGTAATACGGTATAACGTCATACCATGTAACCTATTTACGTTATAACGTCATACCATATAACCTATTTCGTTATAACGTCATCCCATATAACGTAATACGTTGTAACGTCATACCATATAACGCAATACGTTATAACGTCGTCCCACACAACGTAATACGTTATAACGTCATCCCGTATTACGTAATACGTTATAACGTCATATCATATAACCTAATTACGTTATAACGTCATACCATATAACGTATTACGTTATAACGTCATCCCATATTACGTAATACGGTATAACGTCATACCATATGACCTATTTACGTTATAACGTCATACCATATAACGTATTACGTTATAACGTCATCCCATATAACGTAATACGTTACAGCGTCATACCATATAACCTAATACGTTATAACGGTTTTCTATATAACGTAATAAGTTATAACGTCATCCCATATAACGTAATGCGTTATAACGTCGTCGCAAATAACATAATACGTTATAACGTCCTCCCATATAACGTAATACGTTTTAACGTCATACCATATAACCTAATACGTTATAACGTCCTCCCATATAACGAAAAATGTTATAACGTCATCCCATATAACGTAATACGGTATAGCGTCATACCATATAACCAATTACGTTATAACGTCATCCCATATAACGTAATACGTTATAACATCATCCCATATAACGTAATACGTTATAACGTCATCCCATATAACGCAATACGTTATAACGTCGTCCCACATAACGTAATACGTTATCACGTCATCCCGCATTACGTGATACGTTATAAAGTCATCCCATATAACGAAATACGTTATAACGTCATCCCATATAACGTAATACGTTATAACGTCATCCCATATATGGAAATACGTTATAACGTCATCCCATATTACGTAATACGTTATAACGTCATCCCATACAACGTAATTCTGTATAACGTCATCCCATATAACGAAATACGTTATAACGTCATCCCAGATAACGCAATACGTTATAACGTCGTCCCACATAACGTAATACGTTATAACGTCATCCCGCATTACATGATACGTTATAAAGTCATCCCATATAACGAAATACGTTATAACGTCATCCCATATAACGCAATACGTTATAACGTCGTCCCACATAACGTAATACGTTATAACGTCATCCCGCATTACGTGATACGTTATAAAGTCATCCCATATAACGAAATACGTTATAACGTCATCCCATATTACGTAATACGTTATAACGTCATACCATATAACGTAATACGTTACAACGTCACACCATATAACGTAATACGTTATAACGTCATACCAAATAACGTAAACCGTTATAACATCATGCCATATAACGTAATACGGTATAACGTCATACCATATAACCTATTTACGTTATAACGTCATACCATATAACCTATTTCGTTATAACGTCATCCCATATAACGTAATACGTTATAACGTCATACCATATAACGCAATACGTTATAACGTCGTCCCACATAACGAAATACGTTATAACGTCATCCCGTATTACGTAATACGGTATAACGTCATATCATATAACCTAATTACGTTATAACGCCATACCATATAACGTATTACGTTATAACGTCATCCCATATTACGTAATACGGTATAACGTCATACCATATGACCTATTTACGTTATAACGTCATCCCGCATTACGTGATACGTTATTTAGTCATCCCATATAACGAAATACGTTATAACGTCATCCCATATTACGTAATACGTTATAACGTCATACCATTTAACGTAATACGTTACAACGTCACACCATATAACGTAATACGTTATAACGTCATACCAAATAACGTAAACCGTTATAACATCATGCCATATAAGGTAATACGGTATAACGTCATACCATGTAACCTATTTACGTTATAACGTCATACCATATAACCTATTTCGTTATAACGTCATCCCATATAACGTAATACGTTGTAACGTCATACCATATAACGCAATACGTTATAACGTCGTCCCACACAACGTAATACGTTATAACGTCATCCCGTATTACGTAATACGGTATAACGTCATATCATATAACCTAATTACGTTATAACGTCATACCATATAACGTATTACGTTATAACGTCATCCCATATTACGTAATACGGTATAACGTCATACCATATGACCTATTTACGTTATAACGTCATACCATATAACGTATTACGTTATAACGTCATCCCATATAACGTAATACGTTACAGCGTCATACCATATAACCTAATACGTTATAACGGTTTTCTATATAACGTAATAAGTTATAACGTCATCCCATATAACGTAATGCGTTATAACGTCGTCGCAAATAACATAATACGTTATAACGTCCTCCCATATAACGTAATACGTTTTAACGTCATACCATATAACCTAATACGTTATAACGTCCTCCCATATAACGAAAAATGTTATAACGTCATCCCATATAACGTAATACGGTATAGCGTCATACCATATAACCAATTACGTTATAACGTCATCCCATATAACGTAATACGTTATAACATCATCCCATATAACGTAATACGTTATAACGTCATCCCATATAACGCAATACGTTATAACGTCGTCCCACATAACGTAATACGTTATCACGTCATCCCGCATTACGTGATACGTTATAAAGTCATCCCATATAACGAAATACGTTATAACGTCATCCCATATAACGTAATACGTTATAACGTCATCCCATATATGGAAATACGTTATAACGTCATCCCATATTACGTAATACGTTATAACGTCATCCCATACAACGTAATTCTGTATAACGTCATCCCATATAACGAAATACGTTATAACGTCATCCCATATAACGCAATACGTTATAACGTCGTCCCACATAACGTAATACGTTATAACGTCATCCCGCATTACATGATACGTTATTAAGTCATCCCATATAACGAAATACGTTATAAAGTCATCCCATATAACGCAATACGTTATAACGTCGTCCCACATAACGTAATACGTTATAACGTCATCCCGCATTACGTGATACGTTATAAAGTCATCCCATATAACGAAATACGTTATAACTTCATCCCATATTACGTAATACGTTATAACGTCATACCATATAACGTAATACGTTACAACGTCACACCATATAACGTAATACGTTATAACGTCATACCAAATAACGTAAACCGTTATAACATCATGCCATATAACGTAATACGGTATAACGTCATACCATATAACCTATTTACGTTATAACGTCATACCATATAACGTATTACGTTATAACGTCATCCCATATTACGTAATACGGTATAACGTCATACCATATGACCTATTTACGTTATAACGTCATCCCGCATTACGTGATACGTTATTTAGTCATCCCATATAACGAAATACGTTATAACGTCATCCCATATTACGTAATACGTTATAACGTCATACCATTTAACGTAATACGTTACAACGTCACACCATATAACGTAATACGTTATAACGTCATACCAAATAACGTAAACCGTTATAACATCATGCCATATAAGGTAATACGGTATAACGTCATACCATGTAACCTATTTACGTTATAACGTCATCCCATATAACGTAATACGTTATAACGTCATCCCATATAACGTAATACGTTATAACGTCATCCCATATAACGCAATACGTTATAACGTCGTCCCACATGACGTAATACGTTATAACGTCATCCCATATTACGTAATACGTTATGACGTCATCCCATATAAGGAAATACGTTATAACGTCTTCCCATATTACGTAATAAGTTATAACGTCATCCCATACAACGTAATTCGGTATAACGTCATCCCATATAACGTAATACGTTATAACGTCATCCCATATAACGCAATACGTTATAACGTCGTCCAACATAACGTAATACGTTATAACGTCATACCATATAACGTAATACGTTATAACGTTATACCGTATAACGCAATACGTTATAACTTCGTCCCACATAACGTAATACGTTATAACGACATCCTATATTACGTAATACGCTATAACGTCATCCCATATAAGGAAATACGTTATAACGTCATCCCATATTACGTAATACGTTATAACGTCATCCCATACAACCTAATTCGGTATAACGTCATCCCATATAACGAAATACGTTATAACGTCATCCCATATAACGTAATACGTTATAACGTCATCCCATATAACGTGATTCGGTATAACGTCATACCGTATAACCTATTAAGTTATAACGTCATACCATATAACCTATTACGTTATAACGTCATCCCATATAACGTAATACGGTATAACGTCATACCGTATAACCTATTAAGTTATAACGTCATACCATATAACCTATTACGTTATAACGTCATCCCATATAACGTAATACGGTATAACGTCATATCATATAACCTATTTACGTTATAACGTCATCCCATATAACGTAATATGTTATAACGTCATCCCATATAACGTAATACGTTATAACGTCATCCCATATAACGCAATACGTTATAACGTCGTCCCACATGACGTAATACGTTATAACGTCATCCCATATTACGTAATTCGGTATAACGTCAACCCATATAACGTAATACGTTATAACGTCATACCATATAACGTAATACGTCATAACGTCATCCCATATAACGTAATACGTTATAACGTCACACCATATAACGTAATACGTTATAATGTTATACCATATAACCTATTACGTTATAACGTCATACCATATAACCTATTACGTTATAACGTCATACCATATAACGTAAAACGTTATAACGTTATACCATATAACCTATTACGTTATAACGTCATCCCATATAACGGAATAAGTTGTAACGTCATCCCATATAACGTAATAGGTTATAACGTCTTCCCATATAACGCAATACGTTATAACGTCGTCCCACATAACGTAATACGTTATAACGTCATCCCATATAACGTAATACGTTATAACGTCATACCATATAACGTAATACGTTATACCGTCATACCATATAAAATATTATGTTATAACGTCACACCATATAACGGAATAAGTTGTAACGTCATCCCATATAACGTAATAGGTTATAACGTCATCCCATATAACGCAATACGTTATAACGTCGTCCCACATAACGTAATACGTTATAACGTCATCCCATATAACGTAATACGTTATAACGTCATCCCATATAACGTAATACGTTATAACGTCACACCATATAACGTAATACGTTATAATGTTATACCATATAACCTATTACGTTATAACGTCATACCATATAACCTATTACGTTATAACGTCATACCATATAACGTAAAACGTTATAACGTTATACCATATAACCTATTACGTTATAACGTCATCCCATATAACGGAATAAGTTGTAACGTCATCCCATATAACGTAATAGGTTATAACGTCATCCCATATAACGCAATACGTTATAACGTCGTCCCACATAACGTAATACGTTATAACGTCATACCACATAACGTAATACGTTATAACATCATGCCATATAACGTAATACGGTGTAACGTAATACCATATAACCTATTTACGTTATAACGTCATACCATATAACCTATTTCGTTATAACGTCATCCCATATAACGCAATACGTTATAACGTCGTCCCACATAACGTAATACGTTATAACGTCATCCCGCATTACGTGATACGTTATAAAGTCATCCCATATAACGAAATACGTTATAACGTCATCCCATATTACGTAATACGTTATAGCGTCATACCATATAACGTAATACGTTACAACGTCACATCACATAACGTAATACGTTATAACGTCATACCACATAACGTAAACCGTTATAACATCATGCCATATAACGCAATACGGTATAACGTCATACCGTATAACCTATTTACGTTATAACGTCATACCATATAACCTATTTCGTTATAACGTCATCCCATATAACGTAATACGTTATAACGTCATATCATATAACGCAATACGTTATAACGTCGTCCCACATAACGTAATACGTTATAACGTCATCCCGTATTACGTAATACGGTATAACGTCATATCATATAACCTAATTACGTTATAACGTCATACCATATAACGTATTACGTTATAACTTCATCCCATATTATGTAATACGGTATAACGTCATACCATATGACCTATTTACGTTATAACGTCATACCATATAACGTATTACGTTGTAACGTCATCCCATATAACGTAATACGTTGCAGCGTCATACCATATAACCTAATACGTTATAACGTCATCCCATATAACGCAATACGTTATAACGTCGTCCAACATAACGTAATACGTTATAACGTCATCCCGCATTACGTAATACGTTATAACGTCATCCCATATAACGCAATACGTTATAACGTCGTCCCACATAACGTAATACGTTATAACGTCATCCCATATTACGTAATACGTTATAACGTCATCCCATATAAGGTAATACGGTATAACGTCATACCATATAACCTATTACGTTATAACGTCATACCATATAACCAATATCGTTATAACGTCATTCCATATAACGTAATACGTTATAACGTCATACCATATAACGTAATTCGTTATAACGTCATCCCATATAACGCAATACGTTATAACGTCGTCCCACATAACGTAATACGTTATCACGTCATCCCGCATTACGTGATACGTTATAAAGTCATCCCATATAACGAAATACGTTATAACGTCATCCCATATAACGTAATACGTTATAACGTCATCCCATATATGGAAATACGTTATAACGTCATCCCATATTACGTAATACGTTATAACGTCATCCCATACAACGTAATTCTGTATAACGTCATCCCATATAACGAAATACGTTATAACGTCATCCCATATAACGCAATACGTTATAACGTCGTCCCACATAACGTAATACGTTATAACGTCATCCCGCATTACATGATACGTTATAAAGTCATCCCATATAACGAAATACGTTATAACGTCATCCCATATAACGCAATACGTTATAACGTCGTCCCACATAACGTAATACGTTATAACGTCATCCCGCATTACGTGATACGTTATAAAGTCATCCCATATAACGAAATACGTTATAACGTCATCCCATATAACGTAATACGGTATAGCGTCATACCATATAACCAATTACGTTATAACGTCATCCCATATAACGTAATACGTTATAACATCATCCCATATAACGTAATACGTTATAACGTCATCCCATATAACGCAATACGTTATAACGTCGTCCCACATAACGTAATACGTTATCACGTCATCCCGCATTACGTGATACGTTATAAAGTCATCCCATATAACGAAATACGTTATAACGTCATCCCATATAACGTAATACGTTATAACGTCATCCCATATATGGAAATACGTTATAACGTCATCCCATATTACGTAATACGTTATAACGTCATCCCATACAACGTAATTCTGTATAACGTCATCCCATATAACGAAATACGTTATAACGTCATCCCATATAACGCAATACGTTATAACGTCGTCCCACATAACGTAATACGTTATAACGTCATCCCGCATTACATGAAACGTTATAAAGTCATCCCATATAACGAAATACGTTATAACGTCATCCCATATAACGCAATACGTTATAACGTCGTCCCACATAACGTAATACGTTATAACGTCATCCCGCATTACGTGATACGTTATAAAGTCATCCCATATAACGAAATACGTTATAACGTCATCCCATATTACGTAATACGTTATAACGTCATACCATATATCGTAATACGTTACAACGTCACACCATATAACGTAATACGTTATAACGTCATACCAAATAACGTAAACCGTTATAACATCATGCCATATAACGTAATACGGTATAACGTCATACCATATAACCTATTTACGTTATAACGTCATACCATATAACCTATTTCGTTATAACGTCATCCCATATAACGTAATACGTTATAACGTCATACCATATAACGCAATACGTTATAACGTCGTCCCACATAACGAAATACGTTATAACGTCATCCCGTATTACGTAATACGGTATAACGTCATATCATATAACCTAATTACGTTATAACGCCATACGATATAACGTATTACGTTATAACGTCATCCCATATTACGTAATACGGTATAACGTCATACCATATGACCTATTTACGTTATAACGTCATCCCGCATTACGTGATACGTTATTTAGTCATCCCATATAACGAAATACGTTATAACGTCATCCCATATTACGTAATACGTTATAACGTCATACCATTTAACGTAATACGTTACAACGTCACACCATATAACGTAATACGTTATAACGTCATACCAAATAACGTAAACCGTTATAACATCATGCCATATAAGGTAATACGGTATAACGTCATACCATGTAACCTATTTACGTTATAACGTCATACCATATAACCTATTTCGTTATAACGTCATCCCATATAACGTAATACGTTGTAACGTCATACCATATAACGCAATACGTTATAACGTCGTCCCACACAACGTAATACGTTATAACGTCATCCCGTATTACGTAATACGGTATAACGTCATATCATATAACCTAATTACGTTATAACGTCATACCATATAACGTATTACGTTATAACGTCATCCCATATTACGTAATACGGTATAACGTCATACCATATGACCTATTTACGTTATAACGTCATACCATATAACGTATTACGTTATAACGTCATCCCATATAACGTAATACGTTACAGCGTCATACCATATAACCTAATACGTTATAACGGTTTTCTATATAACGTAATAAGTTATAACGTCATCCCATATAACGTAATGCGTTATAACGTCGTCGCAAATAACATAATACGTTATAACGTCCTCCCATATAACGTAATACGTTTTAACGTCATACCATATAACCTAATACGTTATAACGTCCTCCCATATAACGAAAAATGTTATAACGTCATCCCATATAACGTAATACGGTATAGCGTCATACCATATAACCAATTACGTTATAACGTCATCCCATATAACGTAATACGTTATAACATCATCCCATATAACGTAATACGTTATAACGTCATCCCATATAACGCAATACGTTATAACGTCGTCCCACATAACGTAATACGTTATCACGTCATCCCGCATTACGTGATACGTTATAAAGTCATCCCATATAACGAAATACGTTATAACGTCATCCCATATAACGTAATACGTTATAACGTCATCCCATATATGGAAATACGTTATAACGTCATCCCATATAACGCAATACGTTATAACGTCGTCCCACATAACGTAATACGTTATAACGTCATCCCGCATTACATGATACGTTATTAAGTCATCCCATATAACGAAATACGTTATAAAGTCATCCCATATAACGCAATACGTTATAACGTCGTCCCACATAACGTAATACGTTATAACGTCATCCCGCATTACGTGATACGTTATAAAGTCATCCCATATAACGAAATACGTTATAACGTCATCCCATATTACGTAATACGTTATAACGTCATACCATATAACGTAATACGTTACAACGTCACACCATATAACGTAATACGTTATAACGTCATACCAAATAACGTAAACCGTTATAACATCATGCCATATAACGTAATACGTTATAACGTCGTCCCACATGACGTAATACGTTATAACGTCATCCCATATTACGTAATACGTTATGACGTCATCCCATATAAGGAAATACGTTATAACGTCTTCCCATATTACGTAATAAGTTATAACGTCATCCCATACAACGTAATTCGGTATAACGTCATCCCATATAACGTAATACGTTATAACGTCATCCCATATAACGCAATACGTTATAACGTCGTCCAACATAACGTAATACGTTATAACGTCATACCAAATAACGTAAACCGTTATAACATCATGCCATATAAGGTAATACGGTATAACGTCATACCATGTAACCTATTTACGTTATAACGTCATCCCATATAACGTAATACGTTATAACGTCATCCCATATAACGTAATACGTTATAACGTCATCCCATATAACGCAATACGTTATAACGTCGTCCCACATGACGTAATACGTTATAACGTCATCCCATATTACGTAATACGTTATGACGTCATCCCATATAAGGAAATACGTTATAACGTCTTCCCATATTACGTAATAAGTTATAACGTCATCCCATACAACGTAATTCGGTATAACGTCATCCCATATAACGTAATACGTTATAACGTCATCCCATATAACGCAATACGTTATAACGTCGTCCAACATAACGTAATACGTTATAACGTCATACCATATAACGTAATACGTTATAACGTTATACCGTATAACGCAATACGTTATAACTTCGTCCCACATAACGTAATACGTTATAACGACATCCTATATTACGTAATACGCTATAACGTCATCCCATATAAGGAAATACGTTATAACGTCATCCCATATTACGTAATACGTTATAACGTCATCCCATACAACGTAATTCGGTATAACGTCATCCCATATAACGAAATACGTTATAACGTCATCCCATATAACGTAATACGTTATAACGTCATCCCATATAACGTGATTCGGTATAACGTCATACCGTATAACCTATTAAGTTATAACGTCATACCATATAACCTATTACGTTATAACGTCATCCCATATAACGTAATACGGTATAACGTCATACCGTATAACCTATTAAGTTATAACGTCATACCATATAACCTATTACGTTATAACGTCATCCCATATAACGTAATACGGTATAACGTCATATCATATAACCTATTTACGTTATAACGTCATCCCATATAACGTAATACGTTATAACGTCATCCCATATAACGTAATACGTTATAACGTCATCCCATATAACGCAATACGTTATAACGTCGTCCCACATGACGTAATACGTTATAACGTCATCCCATATTACGTAATTCGGTATAACGTCAACCCATATAACGTAATACGTTATAACGTCATACCATATAACGTAATACGTCATAACGTCATCCCATATAACGTAATACGTTATAACGTCACACCATATAACGTAATACGTTATAATGTTATACCATATAACCTATTACGTTATAACGTCATACCATATAACCTATTACGTTATAACGTCATACCATATAACGTAAAACGTTATAACGTTATACCATATAACCTATTACGTTATAACGTCATCCCATATAACGGAATAAGTTGTAACGTCATCCCATATAACGTAATAGGTTATAACGTCTTCCCATATAACGTAATACGTTATAACGTCGTCCCACATAACGTAATACGTTATAACGTCATCCCATATAACGTAATACGTTATAACGTCATACCATATAACGTAATACGTTATACCGTCATACCATATAAAATATTATGTTATAACGTCACACCATATAACGGAATAAGTTGTAACGTCATCCCATATAACGTAATAGGTTATAACGTCATCCCATATAACGCAATACGTTATAGCGTCGTCCCACATAACGTAATACGTTATAACGTCATCCCATATAACGTAATACGTTATAACGTCATCCCATATAACGTAATAAGTTATAACGTCACACCATATAACGTAATACGTTATAATGTTATACCATATAACCTATTACGTTATAACGTCATACCATATAACCTATTACGTTATAACGTCATACCATATAACGTAAAACGTTATAACGTTATACCATATAACCTATTACGTTATAACGTCATCCCATATAACGGAATAAGTTGTAACGTCATCCCATATAACGTAATAGGTTATAACGTCATCCCATATAACGCAATACGTTATAACGTCGTCCCACATAACGTAATACGTTATAACGTCATACCACATAACGTAATACGTTATAACGTCATCCCGCATTACGTGATACGTTATAAAGTCATCCCATATAACGAAATACGTTATAACGTCATACCACATAACGTAAACCGTTATAACATCATGCCATATAACGCAATACGGTATAACGTCATACCGTATAACCTATTTACGTTATAACGTCATACCATATAACCTATTTCGTTATAACGTCATCCCATATAACGTAATACGTTATAACGTCATATCATATAACGCAATACGTTATAACGTCGTCCCACATAACGTAATACGTTATAACGTTATCCCGTATTACGTAATACGGTATAACGTCATATCATATAACCTAATTACGTTATAACGTCATACCATATAACGTATTACGTTATAACTTCATCCCATATTATGTAATACGGTATAACGTCATACCATATGACCTATTTACGTTATAACGTCATACCATATAACGTATTACGTTGTAACGTCATCCCATATAACGTAATACGTTGCAGCGTCATACCATATAACCTAATACGTTATAACGTCATCCCATATAACGCAATACGTTATAACGTCGTCCAACATAACGTAATACGTTATAACGTCATCCCGCATTACGTAATACGTTATAACGTCATCCCATATAACGCAATACGTTATAACGTCGTCCCACATAACGTAATACGTTATAACGTCATCCCATATTACGTAATACGTTATAACGTCATCCCATATAAGGTAATACGGTATAACGTCATACCATATAACCTATTACGTTATAACGTCATACCATATAACCAATTTCGTTATAACGTCATTCCATATAACGTAATACGTTATAACGTCATACCATATAACGTAATTCGTTATAACGTCATACCATATAACGTAATACGTTATAACGTCCTACCATATAACCTATTTACGTTATAACGTCATACCATATAACGTATTACGTTATAACGTCATTCCATATAACGTATTACGCTATAACGTCATAACATATAACCTATTACGTTATAACGTCATACCATATAGCGTAATACGTTATAACGTTATACCATATAACCAATTACGTTATAACGTCATCCCAAATAACGTAATACGTTATAACGTCATCCCATATAACGTAATACGTTATAACGTCATCCCATATAACGCAATACGTTATAACGTCGTCCCACATAACGTAATACGTTATAACGTCATCCCATATTACGTACTACGTTATAACGTCATACCATATGACGTAATACGTTATAACGTCATACCATATAACCTATTTCGTTATATCGTCACCCCATATAACGTAATACGTTATAACGTCATACCATATAACGTAATACGTTATAACGTCATACCATATAACCTATTACGTTATAACGTCATACCATATAACCAATTTCGTTATAACGTCATTCCATATAACGTAATACGTTATAACGTCATACCATATAACGTAATACGTTATAACGTCATCCCATATAACGAAATACGTTGTAACGTCATCCCATATAACGTAATACGTTATAACGTCATCCCATATAACGCAATACGTTATAACGTCGTCCAACATAACGTAATACGTTATAACGTCATCCCGCATTACGTGATACGTTATAAAGTCATCCCGTATAAGGAAATACGTTATAACGTCATCCCATATTACGTAATACGTTATAACGTCATCCCATACAACGTAATTCGGTATAACGTCATCCCATATAACGAAATACGTTATAACGTCATCCCATATAACGTAATACGTTATAACGTCATCCCATATAACGTGATTCGGTATAACGTCATACCGCATAACCTATTAAGTTATAACGTCATACCATATAACCTATTACGTTATAACGTCATCCCATATAACGTAATACGGTATAACGTCATACCATATAACCTATTTACGTTATAACGTCATCCCATATAACGTAATACGTTATAACGTCATCCCATATAACGTAATACGTTATAACGTCATCCCATATAACGCAATACGTTATAACGTCGTCCCACATGACGTAATACGTTATAACGTCATCCCATATTACGTAATACGTTATAACGTCATCCCATATAAGGAAATACGTTATAACGTCTTCCCATATTACGTAATAAGTTATAACGTCATCCCATACAACGTAATTCGGTATAACGTCATCCCATATAACGTAATACGTTATAACGTCATCCCATATAACGCAATACGTTATAACGTCGTCCAACATAACGTAATACGTTATAACGTCATACCATATAACGTAATACGTTATAACGTTATACCGTATAACGCAATACGTTATAACTTCGTCCCACATAACGTAATACGTTATAACGACATCCTATATTACGTAATACGCTATAACGTCATCCCATATAAGGAAATACGTTATAACGTCATCCCATATTACGTAATACGTTATAACGTCATCCCATACAACGTAATTCTGTATAACGTCATCCCATATAACGAAATACGTTATAACGTCATCCCATATAACGTAATACGTTATAACGTCATCCCATATAACGTGATTCGGTATAACGTCATACCGTATAACCTATTAAGTTATAACGTCATACCATATAACCTATTACGTTATAACGTCATCCCATATAACGTAATACGGTATAACGTCATACCGTATAACCTATTAAGTTATAACGTCATACCATATAACCTATTACGTTATAACGTCATCCCATATAACGTAATACGGTATAACGTCATATCATATAACCTATTTACGTTATAACGTCATCCCATATAACGTGATACGTTATAACGTCATCCCATATAACGTAATACGTTATAACGTCATCCCATATAACGCAATACGTTATAACGTCGTCCCACATGACGTAATACGTTATAACGTCATCCCATATTACGTAATTCGGTATAACGTCAACCCATATAACGTAATACGTTATAACGTCATACCATATAACGTAATACGTCATAACGTCATCCCATATAACGTAATACGTTATAACGTCACACCATATAACGTAATACGTTATAATGTTATACCATATAACCTATTACGTTATAACGTCATACCATATAACCTATTACGTTATAACGTCATACCATATAACGTAAAACGTTATAACGTTATACCATATAACCTATTACGTTATAACGTCATCCCATATAACGGAATAAGTTGTAACGTCATCCCATATAACGTAATAGGTTATAACGTCTTCCCATATAACGCAATACGTTATAACGTCGTCCCACATAACGTAATACGTTATAACGTCATCCCATATAACGTAATACGTTATAACGTCATACCATATAACGTAATACGTTATACCGTCATACCATATAAAATATTATGTTATAACGTCACACCATATAACGGAATAAGTTGTAACGTCATCCCATATAACGTAATAGGTTATAACGTCATCCCATATAACGCAATACGTTATAACGTCGTCCCACATAACGTAATACGTTATAACGTCATCCCATATAACGTAATACGTTATAACGTCATCCCATATAACGTAATACGTTATAACGTCACACCATATAACGTAATACGTTATAATGTTATACCATATAACCTATTACGTTATAACGTCATACCATATAACCTATTACGTTATAACGTCATACCATATAACGTAAAACGTTATAACGTTATACCATATAACCTATTACGTTATAACGTCATCCCATATAACGGAATAAGTTGTAACGTCATCCCATATAACGTAATAGGTTATAACGTCATCCCATATAACGCAATACGTTATAACGTCGTCCCACATAACGTAATACGTTATAACGTCATACCACATAACGTAATACGTTATAACATCATGCCATATAACGTAATACGGTGTAACGTAATACCATATAACCTATTTACGTTATAACGTCATACCATATAACCTATTTCGTTATAACGTCATCCCATATAACGCAATACGTTATAACGTCGTCCCACATAACGTAATACGTTATAACGTCATCCCGCATTACGTGATACGTTATAAAGTCATCCCATATAACGAAATACGTTATAACGTCATCCCATATTACGTAATACGTTATAGCGTCATACCATATAACGTAATACGTTAGAACGTCACATCACATAACGTAATACGTTATAACGTCATACCACATAACGTAAACCGTTATAACATCATGCCATATAACGCAATACGGTATAACGTCATACCGTATAACCTATTTACGTTATAACGTCATACCATATAACCTATTTCGTTATAACGTCATCCCATATAACGTAATACGTTATAACGTCATATCATATAACGCAATACGTTATAACGTCGTCCCACATAACGTAATACGTTATAACGTCATCCCGTATTACGTAATACGGTATAACGTCATATCATATAACCTAATTACGTTATAACGTCATACCATATAACGTATTACGTTATAACTTCATCCCATATTATGTAATACGGTATAACGTCATACCATATGACCTATTTACGTTATAACGTCATACCATATAACGTATTACGTTGTAACGTCATCCCATATAACGTAATACGTTGCAGCGTCATACCATATAACCTAATACGTTATAACGTCATCCCATATAACGCAATACGTTATAACGTCGTCCAACATAACGTAATACGTTATAACGTCATCCCGCATTACGTAATACGTTATAACGTCATACCATATAACGTAATACGTTATAACATCATACCATATAACCTATTTCGTTATAACGTCATCCCATATAACGTAATACGTTATAACGTCATACCATATAACGTAATACGTTATAACGTCATACCATATAACCTATTTCGTTATAACGTCATCCCACATAACGTAATACGTTATAACGTCATCCCATATTACGTAATACGTTATAACGTCATGCCATATAACGTAATTCGGTATAACGTCATTCCATATAACCTATTACGTTATAATGTCATTCCATATAACGTATTACGTTATAACGTCATAACATATAACCTATTACGTTATAACGTCATACCATATAGCGTAATACGTTATAACCTTATACCATATAACCAATTACGTTATATCGTCATCCCATATAACGTAATACGTTATAACGTCATACCATATAGCGTAATACGTTATAACGTTATACCATATAACCAATTACGTCATAACGCCATCCCATATAACGTTATACGTTATAACGCCATCCCATATAACGTAATACGTTATAACGTCATCCCATATAACGCAATACGTTATAACGTCGTCCAACATAACGTAATACGTTATAACGTCATCCCATATAAGGAAATACGTTATAACGTCATCCCATATTACGTAATACGTTATAACGTCATCCCATACAACGTAATTCTGTACAACGTCATCCCATATAACGAAATACGTTATAACGTCATCCCATATAACGCAATACGTTATAACGTCGTCCCACATAACGTAATACGTTATAACGTCATCCCGCATTACATGATACGTTATAAAGTCATCCCATATAACGAAATACGTTATAACGTCATCCCATATAACGCAATACGTTATAACGTCGTCCCACATAACGTAATACGTTATAACGTCATACCATATAACGTAATACGTTACAACGTCACACCATATAACGTAATACGTTATAACGTCATACCAAATAACGTAAACCGTTATAACATCATGCCATATAACGTAATACGGTATAACGTCATACCATATAACCTATTTACGTTATAACGTCATACCATATAACCTATTTCGTTATAACGTCATCCCATATAACGTAATACGTTATAACGTCATCCGATATAACGTAATACGTTATAATGTCATCCCATATAACGCAATACGTTATAACGTCGTCCCACATAACGTAATACGTTATCACGTCATCCCGCATTACGTGATACGTTATAAAGTCATCCCATATAACGAAATACGTTATAACGTCATCCCATATAACGTAATACGTTATAACGTCATACCATATAACGTAATACGTTATAACGTCATCCCATATAACGTAATACGTTATAATGTCATACCATATAACGCAATACGTTATAACGTCGTCCCACATAACGTAATACGTTATCACGTCATCCCGCATTACGTGATACGTTATAAAGTCATCCCATATAACGAAATACGTTATAACGTCATCCCATATAACGTAATACGTTATAACGTCATACCATATAACGTAATACGTTATAACGTTATACCATATAACGCAATACGTTATAACGTCGTCCCACATAACGTAATACGTTATAACGACATCCTATATTACGTAATACGTTATAACGTCATCCCATATAAGGAAATACGTTATAACGTCATCCCATATTACGTAATACGTTATAACGTCATCCCACACAACGTAATTCTGTATAACGTCATCCCATATAACGAAATACGTTATAACGTCATCCCATATAACGCAATACGTTATAACGTCGTCCCACATAACGTAATACGTTATAACGTCATCCCGCATTACATGATACGTTATAAAGTCATCCCATATAACGAAATACGTTATAACGTCATCCCATATAACGCAATACGTTATAACGTCCTCCCACATAACGTAATACGTTATAACGTCATCCCGCATTACGTGATACGTTATAAAGTCATCCCATATAACGAAATACGTTATAACGTCATGCCATATTACGTAATACGTTATAACGTCATACCATATAACGTAATACGTTACAACGTCACACCATATAACGTAATACGTTATAACGTCATACCAAATAACGTAAACCGTTATAACATCATGCCATATAACGTAATACGATATCACGTCATACCATATAACCTATTTACGTTATAACGGCATACCATATAACCTATTTCGTTATAACGTCATCCCATATTACGTAATACGGTATAACGTCATACCATATGACCTATTTACGTTATAACGTCATACCATATAACGTATTACGTTATAACGTCATCCCATATAACGTAATACGTTACAGCGTCATACCATATAACCTAATACGTTATAACGGTTTTCTATATAACGTAATAAGTTATAACGTCATCCCATATAACGTAATGCGTTATAACGTCGTCGCAAATAACATAATACGTTATAACGTCCTCCCATATAACGTAATACGTTTTAACGTCATACCATATAACCTAATACGTTATAACGTCCTCCCATATAACGAAAAATGTTATAACGTCATCCCATATA